>NC_082687.1:105225927-105525927 GCF_949987515.2 Delphinus delphis | reverse complement strand
GCTAAAAGCACTTGAAAAGCAGCAAATGCAGGGAGAGGCTTTCTCTGCACTCCCTTATCTGCCTAGAGACAGATCCTCCGAAAGGAGCTCAACTGTCAACCAGGGGATGCTGACTCCTCTCACAGGACAGGAGACTAGAAGTGACATCACAGCCAGACAGACTTTGTCGCCAACTATTTCGTATCCCTGTGGTTCTTCTAAGGGCCCATTCATCTTTCCTAAAATTATTTACTCTCCCCTAAGTGGCCTACATTTCTCCTCTCCTTCCCCTATTAAGATAGTATATAAGCTCTCTAATCCTAACCTTTTTTGAGTTATTCACTTCTGTTTTCCTGTGATGCTCACAGGCATGAAACATTCAAAATGAATACCCTCGTATACCTTTTCTCCTGTTAAGCTGCCTATTGTTTGTTTAGTTCATAGGCCCAGCTATTGAATGTAGGAGAGTAGAGGGAAAGTCATTTCTCCTTTATATACCTACTTTTTCAACTATAAAACCCCAACCGAAAAGGTGTTGGGATCAAATAACAATGTGTGAAAGCCCCTGGCTGACACAGCTTCTGGCGGATGACAGTCACGATGTCTTTCCTTCCCTCCGCTTCCCTTCCTTTCCTCTTTCCACAACCTAGTATAATAAGAAAGCTATATCCTGAATGTAGATAACAGTCATAAGTAGCCTCCTTTTTGGGCCTGGAGCAAGTGTACAAACGGAGGCTGCAAACCTTATCTACATATTTAAAAGTTGTAAGTCAAGCTGGCAAACTGTTAAATAAAATATGTTATATCCTTCCATCTTGAATAAATATACCTTCATAACAATCTGGAAGGCCAAGTTCAAGATTAGATCTCTCAGGTCCCTCGGAGTTTCATGCCAAAATTTAGCAGGAGGCCCTGGGCACAATCCCTCTCCCCAGTCATGAGGCCTGTATCCCTACCCTTCCCTCTACCAGCTCCTCCACCCACAAAGGGCCTGGTAAGCATGGAGTGAACACTCCAGCATGATCGAGTTCCAGACAGACCTCCAAAACCGACTGGCCCTGGAGCCAAAGGGTGTGGCGACCACAGTCTGTCCTAAGGAGAAAGGGATTGGGAAGAGGTCCCATCAGGCCTTGGTGGCAGTGATTAGGACCAGTTGAACAGAAAATTCCATGGTCCCAGATGCCCTGAACTTAGTCTAGAAATGAGGTTAAGGATCCCAGGCAGCCAGGAACCTTGGCCCCAAGGACTCCTCACCTGCTTGGTGGAGAGGGGGCCACAGGGGGGCGCTCTAAAGCTCCACCTGAAGCCAAGTCTTGCCTGGTGCTCAGGGTGATACTGCTGACACGTTTAGCAATTCTTGCAATAATCCACCATCACCAGGAAATCAGTACCCACAAAAACACTGAAGTTAATATGATTAGGGTATCAAGAAAAAGTCATTCTATAAAAAGACCGTTTTCCCTTTTCCTGTATCAACAGAAGCAAAGATGAATGTAGCTTGAGTACTTTTCTCTCACTCATCTTTTCCCCAACTATATCACTATTTTAAGTTTCGTTTCTATCTGTGCTTAGCACATCTGAATTTTCTCTCTCCCTCTTCCTCTCCTTCCTTTCTTCCATTAGCTCATCCCTCCCTCTTGATGTCTCATCTTGTGTTTTGATAAACCCATCATTTTTGTGGACAAAAAATAGAATTAGAAGCTGTGTTTGCTACTTTAAAAAAGTTATATCTAGAGGTACATCAGTTAAATATGGAAGGAATAAATTTTCCCATCACAATGTGGTAGTAGTGGAATAGCTCAAACTTTCTTGATTTCTGGGACTCACTTTATTTGATCCAATGTGTCCTCTAAAAACTGCAAAATACCTTTACTGGAAAAGAAAGAAAGTAAAATATCATGCTTCTTTTGGGTTTCTATGCATGCAACGATCGAGAAGTTACTTAGCTTTAACAGTGCGTTACACTGTTAACAGTCACATTACTGATCCAAATACTTCCCATTTCACTAAAGGCAGGTAAAGGGGAAGGAGTTACTTTTACAGTACTCAAAGAACAGGCAGGAACAAAAAGGACTCATAGCACCAGGAGAGAACCATGCACGAACAGCTGGACAATTACTTTTATTCCACCCTTCATTACCCCTTGAACAAAAATCACCAAATCTTCCAGTGTTAACAGCTCATCCTCCTCACTTACAGGTTAGTTTGTATTCTTAAAAATCATTACAAATTGGGCTTCCCTGGAGGCGCAATGGTTGAGAGTCTGCCTGCCGATGCAGGGGACAGGGGTTCGTGCCCCGGTCCGGGAAGATCCCACATGCTGCGGAGCGGCTGGGCCCGTGAGCCATGGCTGCTGAGCCTGCGCGTCTGGAGCCTGTGCTCCGCAACGCGAGAGGCAACAACAGTGACAGGCCCGTGTACCAAAAAAAAAAAAATCATTACAAATTAACTGTTCCCATAATCTGACCAAGTCTAACTTAGTCTTTGAGCCATTTGTCCTCATACTGCAAAATATCTTATTCCGTATAAAGTCCATGCAGGAGAGTGGCTCATTTATTGTCACCATAGTGAGAACATTTCAGGATTTCATAAAAACAACCAATCAATCCTTTTATAATGAAAATGATATGATAGCCTTTGTGAAAAAGAAAACATCGCAGACCTAACATGAATTGGAGATGTGATTTTTTTGTTGTTGTGTTATCTGCAGCTGTGAGGACATTTAACCCACCCACTCTCACTCTTTCACCTGATACTAGCAAAACTAGGCACTGGCCAAAAAATTAACCAGAAGCTTAGCGTGGCCACAGAGGATAAAAGTAACTGACCAACTATCTTAGTTGATTTGGGCTGCTGTTACAAAAATACCATAAATGGGGTGGCTTAAACAACAAACATTTGTTTTTCACAGTTTTTGCAGTTGAGAAGTCCAAGATCAAAGTTCAAGGTGCTGGTAAGGACCCCTTCCTGGTGGACAGATGTCGGACTTTTCAAATCCTCACATGGCAGGGAGCAGAGAGGGAGGGAACAAGATCTCTCGTGTTTTATGAGGGCACTAATCCTATTCATGTGTGCTGGCCACGATTCCAAGGGCAAAGATGGAACAGTTAACGAGAAAGATAGGGTGCCTTTCATGGACTGGCGGGGGGGGGGGGGGGTGGGGGGGTTGGGCGTGAGAGATGGGAGGGGAAATGGGTCGATAATAGACAATAAATAAGGAAACAAACAACATAATTTCAGACAGAGATAAGCCCAGTGAAGATGTTAAAATACCCTTCTCTCCCCATTCTGCACCTCCACCCCATCCCCACTTATCTTCTCTGAATGACAATGTTTTCTGACAACCTCTCCGCCCAATCCTGAATAGACCATTTCCTCCTTCTGCGGATGCCCTGATCCCATGTCTACCTCTCGCCTGCACCTTTATTGTATTTATTTACCTGTCTTATCTTTCCCTACGAGACTTCAAGCCCCTTTGGAGTAAAGGTCAGACACTTTTTCTTAATGATTTTGTAGTTGTTATTCCTGGCACATATTCTGTTTTTTGCACACCGTATAACATATTCAATAAACGCCAATTAACTGAACAAACCTGTTGAAGGAATAAGGATGCCACTAACTGTAGCTAGCATTGAACTATCATTGTGCAACTTGAGGCTTAGTAGGAATGACTACATGGATGTGATCACAATCTTTTACAAAGATTTTATGATAATCTCATTAGAATCATGTTCTATTGTTTAATTTAGTAGCTCTCACCCCCTGTACCATTTAAAAAATATTACAGCTTAGGATTCACACTACTAAAGCGACATCAGTCAGAAATTGAATGAAACGGATAAACTGTATAGTTAAGAGGTGAGCCCAGGGACACCGAAGAACGATGTAACATTTCCCAGAATCCTAGAGAACTTGCTTCCAGAGACAGAACAGTAAATTGTATTACTCAGATAGCAACACAGCACTGAAGGACAACCAACTAAATAATTTGAGGCTGCATTCCAGTATTGGAAAGCACACTGTGACCTCACGATGGCTTTGCTTCGGGGCCATCTGTCTGAGGGCTCTAACTAGCTCAGGTCTTTATTCAGTCCCTCCCAGGGAACTGCCAGTTCCAAGGTAGGCAGAGGAAAAACTCTTGGCATTGCAATAATAAAGAACCTCTTAAGGTGATTTAGGACTCATCTGCATGATAAAGGGTAGAGTACAGATGAGAGAGTGCAAACCACAGAACTGATTGCTTCCAACATTAATGAAAAAATGCCTTCTATTGTTGCCACACCAGTTACAGAAGAATCATACTAAAAGCTCTATTAGGCATTAGGTATCAGCCTTGGACTTTATTAAGAGTTACATCTTTAAAATGTTACTTATCAGGAGGTCAGCCTATCTTTACAGCTCTGATGTGCTCCTCTACGCTCCCTGATGATTTTTCTCCAGCACAGTCAGGTCTAGGACCATAGATTAACTCCTACGTCTTTCCTTCCACCTTCAGAGACAGGATCCAACAGAGCACAGGAAAACCACAAATCCAGTGGAGTACATAAGAAGGCTGAAGTCTTCTGCAAAGTAACCAACAAATATCTACTGTATTCTGTGGTCACAGACTTATTTTTTTTTTAAGCTAAGTTTAGGAAGAGAATAGCAAAAAGTATTCCCATTTTTATTTTACTAATGGAAAATCTGGATCAAAAAGATGCTGAATTAGTGAACCTCGGAAAGAAGAAACATGTTATTAGGGAAAAAGCAGTAGGCTTTTCCTGAATTCTTTATTTGTGGTCTCTTCATCAAAAGACAGAAAAGAGTTGAAACAGATTAGTAGATTAGTAAATTTGGGCTAACACAAGGCAAGTCCTGTTCTAACATTATGGTACCCATCATTCCTAAAATTAAAAATAGCTACTATTTATGGAGCACATGCCATGTGTCAGCCAATATTCTAGGTGTTTCATGTACTTATCTAATTTCATTCTCCCAATAACACTGTGTGGTAAGTATCATTATCCTATTTTCACAGATAGAGAAACAGAAGCTCAGAAATTTTAAGTGATTTGCTCAGTCTTATAGGTAGTAAACTGAAGAGCCAGGATTGGAAACCAAATATACGTGACTTTAAAATTTGCATTTTTTCCAGTTCATACATGGTCTTGAGAAAATTAATTTCAAAGCTCAAATAGTACCCCTTCCCCATTAAAAAAAAAAAAAAACATCTTTAAGGACAAGACTTGACTTTGCATTTTAATCCTGAGCTATCAGGATTTTTTAAAAGCATTAACTCATAGTAGAAGCTTTAAAGATTTAATTTAAATGCATTTAACTTACTTAATTTAATTAATTTGCATCACTAAGTCCACGCACATTTTTTGAGGAAAGAGACCTTCTAATTACAAGCTTGTCTCATTGGTCGCTCTAGCCTCATTGTAGTTTTTCAATCCAGAATGACAGCTCATGGTAGGATTATGAGAGCTTAAACACAGTGTGCCTCAAAGTGGGAGAGACAGGTTCTGGGGGATCACATAACAGGTACTGCAGTGGCTACTTAAAACGTCGCACAGCATCCACATCAAAATGATGTTTACTAGACCAAATGACCTTTGAGAGAAAGGGAGAAGTAAAAGAGAGGGTGGATGGGAAGGGAGAGCAATTCAGGGCCTGAGACAGGACATGTTATACTAACTGTGCCAATTATCTTAAGATCATCACAAAATAACTGAAGTTATTTCCTCAGCGGTCATTCAATCTAAGCGTGCTAAACGTCTCTTACCATATTTGCATGTTATTCGATTCACCCTAAAGGAATGAACACCTATGTGATTTTCAAGAAATCCTATTATACTATCCGATGACTATAACATCCCTTATTTTCCCAGACATAATTGTAGTTTCAGGCCCCTATTTAATATAACCACAATCACAGTTCAGTACAATTACCTAGATAGATCTCCTGGTGTGACATCTTACACCTGTCTATTGAGATAAACTATCTTTTGTAGGTTTCTAAATCATTTGCTTTCTAGTGCTTCCCACGTCTTAAATTGGGTGCAGGAGGGAGAAGAAAAGAGGGATGTAGCAGGAAAAAAAAGACATGACAATATTAAGAATAATTCAGAATTGGCTTTTTTGGTTGTTTTTTTTTTTTGTTATTATTATTTTTTTTTCCGGTACACGGGCCTCTCACTGTTGTGGTCTCTCCCGTTGTGGAGCACAGGCTCCGGACGCGCAGGCTCAGCGGCCATGGCTCACGGGCCCAGCCGCTCCGCGGCATGTGGGATCCTCGTGGACCGGGGCACGAACCCGTGTCCCCTGCATCAGCAGGTGGACTCCCAAACACTGCGCCACCAGGGAAGCCCCAGAACTGGCTTTTTAACTATGGAAGGACATAATAAATTTCTCCTACAACTTGTGAATTACTTTCATTTTCTTATTTTCTTACTTTCCTCCTTATAGAGGAAGGTAATGTTTGATTTTCTCCTCTGCCTTAATTGCTTCCTTTGCAAGTGCAAGAGTAAGAGGAAAAGAGCTGGGAGTGCAGGAACCAAGGCCATGGGTTTCTTGTAGGTTACCTTGTAATTTCTGGTTGTACTCGGTCCTGTGAGACTGGCTCCTCGTCAAGGTACCAGAGAAGTCCCCAGGAACACTGCTCTCAACCACAGGGTCAGTCTTCCTTCTCTCCAGCATATAGAACCTGGGCCTCGGGAAGGGCAGACTCTTTTTCCTGGTGCCCATAGTTTCTTTCCCGGGGGCTTCTTTGGGCTCCATGGGAGGCAGAGACCAGCTCTAGGGGCCAGCGGGTAATGGCTGGCTGCTAAGGGGCCTCAGGGTAAATGTTAAAGCCGCCAGCCTGAGGAGCTTAACTGCCCCCTTCTAACCAACCGGCTTCACTCCAGGGTTACCTAGCTGTGACTGCCCTCCACGGAGTCCCAGGGCTCCACCCCTATGAGGTCATTCTTTTTAATAACTAGAATCCAACAGGGGAAGCTGCCACCTGTTACCTGAGAGACCTGCCGAACCGAGCTAGGCAAAGCAGGAACTGCGCTGAAACATGCTGCTGAAGCAAACAAACATCCCATTGTGTGGGCCGAGGGCTGGGAGTCCGGGGAAAGGAAAGCGAACAAGGTGAGGCGGGAGGAGGGGAAGAGCGCGTGTGTGTACCCAGCAGCTTATGCGTTCAGTGTGGGCCGCTGGGTGTGTACAGGTGCGCTGGGACACTGCGTTGCGGTTCTGCTGCCCCGAGCCAGACGGGGCTCGGGGGTGACTCTCAGCTAGAGTCACCCACACGTGACCGCGGAGCTAGTGTGGAGCCATGAGAATTTGCATTTGCATCACAACAGTGGGGACAGGATGGTTTTTTAAGGATTACTGTGCGCCCTCAAAGTCGTGCTTCCGCCTTTAAACACCGAACATTCAGAGATTATTTGCTAAAAACGTACTTGCCAAACCCTGATCCGCATTCCTGAGGAAACAAGCGTTTGCACTGGAGAGGGGTTCGGCTGCAGGAGCCAGAGGAGGGAAAGGTCTAGAGCCTTTCCGATTTCTTGCTCTCCACGTGCTGCCCTAGCCTGAAATTAGTCTTTTCAGTCCCAACCTCATCCTTCTGGGTCCTGATCCTTGGGAAAATAAGCACTGGGCCAGGGTGTGATTTCTGTAAGATCTTTTCCCGACCCTTTCGCAGATGGAGTGCCCGAGAAAGGCAGCTCACCTTAGGAAAATAAGAGGAGGGAAAATGTTTGAAACAGAGAAGTGACACTAGACGGTGGAAAGGCCTGGGGGGCGGGGAGGAGGGTAGAAAGGCAAATAGTGACAGGCCTTTCATTAGATTTTTTGAAGTTGTTTTTCCTCGTATTTACTGAGATTTCTCAAGGGGAAAATTCTCAGAAGCTCTGGGAATATGCCAAGTGTTTTGTATGCCCTCGTTAAAGAAAAGAGAGACCCTGAGGAGGAAAATAGATTCTTTTTTATTGCAGTGGGACTGCCAAAATCTAGCTTTGTGCTGTCCACTCTGAATCATGGTTAACTCTTGTTAGACAAGGTTTATAAATGAGGGAAAAGAGGGAAAAACCATTTTTCCAACTCAGGATGTGTGGGCTGAATACAATTTGCATAATTATCTTAGAAGATAAATGACAAATCTTCACCCACTATAGAGACATCTATATATAGCTTGGCATATTGAATGGCTTGTATTTAATATAATTGATAGTCTCTTTTTTTTAACAAGCCCTCCCAAATACATTTAATAAATGCTTTTCAAGGCACATTCTCTGCGAAGATGTAAAATCAGCTTTTTTGATTCACATTAAAAATGTCTCAATTGTATTCTAATATTATATATACATATATGTATATGATATGTTTTTGTGTATTTGCCTGGTTAATAACAGACATATACTCTTAAATATAGTACTACTGCAAAATTGTGCAATTAAAAATACAGGACTTATGGGAAATATGGGGTTACGGTTAGAGCACTCAAAAACTTTGTCAGTGATCCATTTTTTAAAAAAAGATAAAAAACTAAAAAAAATGGTAGCACAGTTTTACATGTGATAAATGGTTAAGAAATACAGAAATATTACAATAAATGTGGCATTTTGTGTTGAAGAAGCACTGACCTTTGCTTGTGGAAGTGGGTATTAGAAGGGTTACAGCTTCTGAGTCATAATAAAATGATGGAAGCAGTGATATTTGAAATCAGATGGAAGTGTACATCACCAGATGTGGATGGGTGTGGCTAGTCCCACAGGCCATGAACTGAAGTCGCTGGTAATCTTGAGGGGTGTTCACGTGTGAGTTTTATGTCCTCCCCTGTAGCTCAGGGCACCTGGGTACAGTTTTCTGCATTCAGCTAGTGTTTCAAGTAGATGAAATCACACATAAGCAAATGTGAAATTGTGTTATGCTCAAACAGTTCCCTAATATAACAGTTTTGTTGGAACAAACTTATGTTTTCAAAACAAGCATTATAGCAGAACTGACTGTAGTAGCTTTATTATATTTTAGAAACTTCATCAATTGAGAAGATACATAATATAGCTACCATGAATTCAGTAGTAAATATATTTTTCAATTTATTCACAATAGTTTCTATGTTAACTTTAAAAATAATAAGTAAATTCTTTCAAAACCACCTTTTAATCAATCAGTGAATGGCGCAGACCTCGTTAGTTGTTTTCTCAGTATTCATTCCTACCACCTCCCACTCCATGCCATTCGTGGCCAACAGACCCTTATTTTGTTCAGGGTAACATTAGGCTTGGCCAATCATAATGATAATTTTGTGTCCATTTTCTAGTCTCTGTTGTCACTAGAGGTGGCCATGTAATCCTAGTCCTGGCAAGTGAGACCTCAGTGGTGGTCTGCTAGAATGAGGGTAGGAGTTGGTTCTGGGAAAGCATTTGCTTCTCTAATAAAAGGTGTAGAAACAGCTGGCTTCAACCTTCCCCCTTTGTCCAAACTTGATCACAGGTGTAATGCATGGAGCAGTTGCAGCCACCTGTGTCCATAAGAAAAGACGGGAGAACCATGGGCTCTGATAACATTGAGCTACTGAACAAATATTAGTGGCCATCCACCTTTAGAGTTTCTGTTAAGAGGATAAAAAAGGACCTTCCGTCCTAAAGCCATTGTTAGTTGGAGTTCTTGTCAGTACGTTTCTAAGGAATTCAACAGAGAGTGCTTGATATAAAATGAATTCATAGTTCTTTTGCTTATGTATTTGACACTGTTCAAGCCAATGTGTTTAGAATCACCAGCATAAAACATGGTTTACCTTTGCTGCCAATAAAAACAGCTGGGTTAAAAAGATTTTGGGTGTCTTGTCACTGAGGCATTTTCTAGAATATGAATGAGACTGGAGGAAAAAAGGCTTCTAATTTGTCTGTTTTATATTTTATGACAGAGGTACAAAAGTATTTCCATACAAGGATTTTATATTACTTAATAAAATATTGATATTAAGACTCTTAAATTAATTTTACTGGGAGTAAAGAGCAAGCAGTTCATGGCTCATTATTTAAAAAAATACTAGGTAGTGAATCCAAGACTCAGTTTTAATTTTGGCTAAATCAACTTCATGACACTACAAGTGACCTAGTTTCTCTCAGTCCCAACTTCTTCATCTGCAAAAGCTAATAATGAGTTAGCCGTTAGTGCTATTCACTGAATATATTCACAGAGTGCTGCACTGCCCTGCACCCTTTCAACTTAGGTGTGGCTGTGTAACTTGCTTTAGCCAAAGAAACTGATTAAAAGTGATGTGTGACCTAAATGAGGAGGAAATCCAAAAAAGAGGGAATATATGTATACGTATAGCTGATTCATTTTGCTGTGCAGTAGAAACTAACACAACATTATAAAGCAACTGTACTCCAATAAAAAATTTTTTTATTGTGTTACTTCTGGAAAAGTGTTAAGAACAGGTGTGTGATTTGCTACAGCTTTCTTTCCCTTGTCCATGGTGGCTGGCAAGATTCCAGGCAGCGGATGAGTCCTGGAAGAAGGATGATTTGGAGCAGAGCCCCAGTCACCCCATAATGGTTGTGTAGTTTGAGCATGAAGGAATTCTTTGCTCCTTTAAGCTACTGAGACTTGGGGCTATATTTTTCTTTTTTTACTACTTCAACATAAACCTAGACTATCCTTATTGATGTAGGGTGTAGAGTAAATGATACATAAATCTTCTCCTGGTCTGGCATTATACGATTTCCAGATTCTAAGATCCAGTGCTATTAGGTTGTAAAACTCCTAATTCCAAAACAGAAATCACATCTCTTGAATATAGTCATAAATAAATTGGACTGGAGGAAGGAAAAGAACTTACTAGTTTAAGTTAGGAACTTATTATAGGAGTACAGGCAAGAAATGCTTGGACTAGGGTAGTGGTGGTAGAGATGGAGAAATGCTAATGGATTCAAATACATCTTAAAAGTTGAGCTGACAAAACTTGTATACAGTTGATTGAGGCTAATGAGTAAGAAGAGGAATGAAGGGTGAATTCCAGGTTTTCATAGTGACTAATTGAGAGGATATTACTGCTATATGCTAAAACAGGAAGAAAGAAGGACAAGGGGAAGAGGAAGTTTGGTGGGGTTGTCAAGAATTCCATTTAAGAATAGACTAAGTTTAAGATGGCTGTAAGATACTCAAGAGAAATATCAGGTAGACTTTGGATTTGTAAATTAGGTGTCACTATTTAGATCTTAGATTAAAAATTGGGAGTCATCATAATATATATAATATTTAAAACCATGCATTGATGAGACCATTTAGGAAGAAAATATATCCAGAAGAGAAGGACCAAAATCAAGCCGTGAAGAACTCTAAGTTTGAAGGTAGCGTTGGAGGAAACCCAGCAAAGTAGGCAGAATAGCCATTGAGGTGGGAAAAATAGCAGGAGAATGTTGCATCACAGAAGTCTGGAAGCAAGTTTTTCCAAAATGAAGGAGTAGTCAGTCTGCTGAAAGGCCAAATCAAATGAAAATAGAAAATGATTCTCTGAATTTGGCACAATGTTGGTCATTCACAAACTTTTCAAAAGCAGTTTCAGTAATGGGGTAGAGGTATAAGCCACAATGGAAGGGACTCCATGAAAGGAGGTAAGGAAGTTGAAACACGTGGGAATAACACTTCTGAAGAAGTTTGCAATAATTTGTTATTATTAGGTAACTACTATATATAAGGATTATACCTAGGTAAAATAGTGAGGAAGGAAGAATCATATCCATATTTACAAAATTGGAAACAGGTTCAGAGAAGTTGAATAATTTTCCCAAGATGACACAACTCATAAATAATGGAGTAAAGACTCAAATTCAGGCCTTTCTTTCTGTTGTTGTTGTTGTTTTTTTGCGGTACGCGGGCCTCTCACTGTTGTGGCTTCTCCCGTTGCGGAGCACAGGCTCTGGATGCGCAGGCTCAGCGGCCATGGCTCACGGGCCCAGCCGCTCGGCGGCATGTGGGATCCTCCCGGACCGGGGCACGAACCCGTGTCCCCATCGGCAGGCGGACTCCCAACCACTGCGCCACCAGGGAAGCCCCAGGCCTTTCTTTTATAGCAAAGCCTGAGGTCCTAGCCACTTTGCTACATGTAAAGCGCCAGCAAACTGCCTGACACACAGCAAGTACGCACATGCGCTTTTCAGCATTAGAAGCATCTAGGAACAATTCTCATTACCTATCCTTTACTCCTTGGGATGAATCTGAGGGATCTGAAATCTTATCTACATCTCAAGTGATTTTCACGCAGTTAAACTTGGACAATTCCTGCAAGCATTCTCCTTGTCTCCAGCGTCTCCACTCCAATTCATCTTGCCCAACACCTCTTGAATTTCCTTTCTAAACCATAAATCAGATCAAGTCGTTCTTCAGATTAAAAAGCTTGATGGATGGTTTCCCACCACATGTAGAAGGAAATCCAAACATTCTCTAGGCTGCAATCAGACTGTCTAGTTTCATTTCTGATTACTTACTATTCTAGTTATTGATTGCTGAATAACAAATCACCCCCAAAAGAGTTGCTTAAGGCAATGATTGTCATTGTGTTAGCACTCACAGTTTCTGTGGGTCAGGAATTAAGGGAAGGCTTAGCCAAGCAGTTCTGGCTCAGGTCTCTCATGTCCTTGTAGGTAGATGTTGGCAGGAGGCGAAATAGCAGGCCGTCAGAACAGCTGCGGGTTGACCAGGCAGACTTCTCTTCTCATATGGTTTCAGAGCCTCTTTGATCTCTCCACGTGGCTAGTTTGGGCTTCCTTTCCAGCATGGCAGCCTTAGGGAAGTCAGATTGCTTACCTTGTGGCTCAGGGCTGCAAAGGGGAGAGTGTCCACCCTTAAGATATATCCTATGAAGTCACATAGTGTCACTTCCGACCTAGTCTCAGAGCCTACCCAGGTTCAAGGAGAGGGAACACAGACCCTACCTTCTCAATGGGAGGAGTATCAAAGTCACGTTATGAGAAAAGCTTACAGAAGGGGAGAAAGTGCCGTGGCTGTCTTTGGAAAATGCAATCTGCCTCATATATACCCATCACATTCGCCATATTCTAGTCTCTTAGGATTGATTTTATTCAAGCTGTTTCTTTTACTTGGAATAGCTCTCCCCATCCTGTGAAGTCCTACTCATCCTTCAAGCCCCAGCTTAAATGTCCCCTCTTCTGTGACATTTCCCTTCTGTCCCCTGAGAAGAGTCACTCAACCCGCCTCTGGAATCACGTAGTGGCACACCTCTATCATAGCAGAGGGAGCTGTGTATATTCTGTGATTTGTTAGATTATGAGCTCTTCAGGCTATTTGCCTTTGAAATCTCATGACTAGCAATATGAGATCAATGGATGTTTGTTGCCGTGGGGGTCAGGAATAGCAGCTTAAGGTCTTGTGCAACCTGCTAATTCATGGGGACAGGCTTAGCTGTGAGTCACAGTATTTTTTTGTTCTCTGTCTGATTAGTACCTTCTTTCCCAGAAAAGGAGGGTATAGATCTGGCAACAAAGGAGAAGATCAGGGAATATTAATTCCTCAAAGATGAGGTCATTAATGCATTTGTGAGATGACCATAATGCCAGTTTTGAGCGCTCCCTATTCAACTATAAATTGTTCACAGTGACCCGGTTATCTTGTAGGTGTGTTTTTATACCCACCTCTATGCTTCCTGAAAGCAATAATTTCTGTCAATGCACTGACCAAGCAGCAGCATAATGATCCTGTCAACAAACAATGGATGGGAGCTGAGGTTTGGAAGGAGGTAAACCTTCTAATGTTTTTATCCTTTTGACTGAAGTAATTTTAGCAATGATATATGATCACAGTTGGGCCCTTGTCTCAGCTGTAATGAATCATCCATTACAAGATTTTCAAGGTTGTCAGGGGGGAAATCTATCTTGGGAAAGGGAAGAATCTTTGCAAGTGCCTGAGATAGCCTGGTTATGACCAAACCCAGCTGCATAAGCAAGAAAAAGTGTCAGTGGAACCTTTGAAAACCATCTATATAATGATGGCAGAATCTAAGTCAGAGCAGTGGGTTCAATTTCCAACAGTCTATGCTCTTCAGACTACATCTAACAGTTATTCCAGCAGAAGAGCAACTTGGGTCAAAACAATCGATACATGAGATGAGCTGTTCTCATTTTCCAGGGAGAATCCAGAAGACTTTTTTTTTTGCCCCCTCTCTCCAATTTCTCCCATCTTTATTCCCTAAACTCTGGGCTTAATTGGTGTTAACTAGCTTCTAAGTATGAGATGGTACTATAGAGACTTTTAATTTTAGTTGTAAGCAGCCAGCTTTCTGTTTCTTTATTGTAAATATGAATAATTCAGAAACCATTTATTGAAAAATAAAATCTTGATATTATAGTTGAATATTTAAATTTACTGTCATGGCACCATGTTTCCTATGCAGGACTATAGGCTGCAGAGTCATAATACATGGCCATTAAATGATCGTAGAGATTCAACTTAAAAGAAATGATCTTTTGTTCTTCTACCTCCAAGGCATTTTCTTTTTTATTTCACTTGTTTTTCATTTGTGCAGAAACCTGTTTGTTGTAAAAGCTCAGTATATTGACTCCAGGCAGCTGCTTGTGCTTTCTCAGTTTGGAGGTGAAAAGCAGTAGTGGTAGATAGCTAGGAGAAAGAGTGTATTTTTAATAAATGTAGCAAAGACTCACATAAATCAGTTAAGCTAAGAAGCATTTTTTATGGATTAAGTGACTTCTAAAAGTACATTGGCCACTGAACTATCCAGAAACATTAGCCTCATGAATTCTGAAATTTCTCCATGACTCTTCCAGTTTCTCTCTTGCCATGGGATAAACCATTCAGCCTCCCTGACTACGTTTCTTCAGCGTTCAAGGCTGAGATTCAGATCAGACTCTGCATTTTATGGATCTGTATTGCTATTCCTTCAGAGAATATTATTAAATTCAAAATTATAGTATCCATAGCAACCATAACTAGGTCAGTTTGCACTTGGAGTAACAAATAACAGCAGAGCTTCTATATCCTTTTCCAACCAGCCTCTGGGCTTGCAAAACTTTGTTAGACTGCTGAAAGTAAGTGACTTTGCAGGAAAAGGGCCTACTAACACCTGGGAGAGTTATTTTCTTATTTGTGATCCACACACTCAGAAAACTTCATGCCAATTAGACAATGTGTATATGATTTTACTTCACTCAACCAACATGATTCTTTGAAAAATGAGTTTTAGTTGTGAAGCTTTATTTCTTTTAGAATATTGTGATTAGTGTCTAATAAAAACAACACCTGCAGAATTCTTGTAAAAAGGATTGGAGTGACATGGGGGTATCTTCTTTCCACTTTGGTCACAGCTAATGTTTTACCCCAAAGATACTGTTTTCTTATTAAACAGAGAAATAGTCATTGTTCCTTCCCATTCACCATGCAAATATTTTGATCTAACAGTATATATAACGTGATATATTTTTATGAAAGAAAGCAATTATATTTATGTACATACAATTACACATTTGGAAAAACCTGGACAGATACATACACAGACAGTGGACCTGGAAGGGAGAAGAGGGGAATTTTCCCTTTTCACTTGAAACATTTAAGCATGTCTGTGTTGGACATATTTTTAAAATTTTATTGAAGTATAGTTGATTTACAATGTTGTGTTAATTTCTGCTGTACAGCAAAGTGATTCAGTTATATATACATTCTTTTTCATATTCTTTTCCATTATGGTTTGTCACAGGATATTGAATATAGTTCCCTGTGCTAGAAAATAGGACTTTGTTGTTTATCCATCCTATATATAATAGTTTGCATCTGCTAATCCCAACTCCCAGTCCTTCCCTCCCCCACACCCCTCCCCCTTGGCAACCACAAGTCTGTTCTCTATGTCTGTGAGTCTGTTTCTGTGTTTTAGATAGGTTCATTTGTGTCTTATTTTAGATTCCACATATAAGTGATATCATATGGTATTTGTCTTTCTGACTTACTTCTCTTAGTATGATAATTCCTAGGTCCATCCATGTTGCTACAAATGGCATTAGTTTGCTCTTTTTTATGGCTGTGTTGGACATTTTTAAACGACCTACTAGTTACTAAGTCCTTTATAGCACTGAATTCTTCAAGTCACCCTCACTATCAAAATACTATCTTCTTTCAAATCAATAAGCTGACAACAATACCAAGACTAGCTACTATTTATAGAACACCTATTATGTGCATGTTATTTGCATACTGTAACTCATGCACCCCTCAAAACAGTCCTCAAATATTGTCATTCTTGTTACACAGATGCAGACCTGAGACTGAAGGAAGTTACATAACTTCACTCTAGAACATCTGGTAGAGGGCAGAAATGAGATTCTAGCCCAGAAGCGTCAGGCTCTCAAACCTGTGCCTTTCCCATCAAAGTACATTTTTCTTCATAAAAAGAGAACTCTCCACCTTTTCTGTAGTCTCTGGGTGGGTGATTCCAAAAGAAAAATAATGCCTGATTGCCAGAACCAGTGAATATTGAATAGATTTTCAGCTTTAACCTACATATTTCATATCTTAGGAAACGGAGAACCAAAACCCTTAAGTGATTGTGAAAGTTCATCTAGTCAATTAGTCGCAAACCCAGAACTAGAATGGAGTCTCTTGATGCCAAAACCATTTTTCCCCCTTCCTACAACCTGTTGTTAATCCAGACACAATTTCTCCTCTAATTCACAGTTGCGAACTGTGGTTTATTTGGCTTGACTCTTGAAGACAAATGGCTCATTTTGTGGGCATTCTTTGCACAGATATTTCCCTCCTCCTTTCCTTGTCACAATATATATGTAGATTAGGAGTAACCCAGAGACAAACTTAAGAACAAATATGCCATTTGATTTTAAATGTGCTAAATGTTGCCCTAATATTAGTATGAAAAATGTATTAAAAAATGTGCAGACCACTTTGGGGTGGGATTATAAGGCTGGAAATCAGAATAGTAAAGAAACAAAAATTTTTTAACATGCAAGTGGCTTGAGAAAATAGAAGGCACTTTCAGAAGGCAATAATAAGAGAGTTTAGTGAGACCATAAAAGGCAAGAAGGGAGAAATGGCTCAGAAACTCTGAAATGGGACTGTGTACACCGCAAGAGGGAAATCTGTGCAGGGAAATTCAATAAGAAGACTATTCAACAGGATATTTAATCCAATCTTGGGCAGACCATGGGATAACTGCTTTAACCTATTACCAAGGAAAGAAGCTTCATGGAGACAGAAGGAATTTGAGTCCTCTGGCAGGTTGTAAGAGAAACATTGAGTATATAATTATGGCAAGATGTAGGACTGTGTGTGTATCGAGAGGAACAGGAGGAAGGTGAGGATGCTCAAGAGTAGATAGAAAGATGGATGTGACAATTCATGTGATGATTTAGAAAAAGTCACAAGAAGTAGTAATTGTAAACTTGCAGCAAGGTCAATTAACCAACAGGTATCTATGTACTTTATCTTATCAGTTTTACTGAGGCTCATTTTGATTTTAGTTTCAAGAAATTATTTATGTCATTTAAATAATTTATTCTGAAGGTAAATTAAGATGAAAGGTGAAGTCACAAAATCAGTGTCTCTGAATACTTACCAAGTGCCTCCTTCCTGTCTCCACCCGAAGTGGAGATAGGCGAGATACCCAATTTTATACAAGTTCTATTAACTGTTTTTTGCCTGCTTGCAAAAATAAATGTTGTTTAGTAAATGTGTGTGTGTGTGTGTGTGTGTGTGTGTGTGTGTGTGTGTGTGTGTATGTGTATGTCTGAGAGAGAGAGAGGGAGAAAGGGAGAGAATTTGGTGTAAGATCTGTTTTCATTATAAACCGTTCCACTTCTGGTTATTGGTAACTATAGAAACTGAGAAAGAGCCTAATAGTTTTAGATGATTAAATTTCCTTTAAGGTATTTATTTATCTATCTATTTATTTATTTATTTATTTATTTATTTATTTATTTATTTATTTATTTATGTTTTTGCGCTACGCGGGCCTCTCACTGTTGTGGCCTCTCCCGTTGCAGAGCACAGGCTCCGGATGCGCAGGCTCAGCGGCCATGGCTCACGGGCCCAGCCGCTCCGCGGTATGTGGGATCTTCCCAGACCGGGGCATGAACCCGTGTCCCCTGCATCGGCAGGCGGACTCTCAACCACTGCGCCACCAGGGAAGCCCTAAGGTATATTTTTAAAATTATTTGAACTGTTAAAGTAAACACACAAAACGGGGTACATCTAACTTTACCAGTGAATATGTGTATAACCCTCATATAAGACATTTCCAGAAGTGTATTGCTATATTAAATTCAAATCAGTACCTTTCTTTTAGTCAGTAAAAAGCTTGTCTTAAATATAAATGCTGAGTTACCAAGTTTCATTTCATATTAAAATATAGACTTTAATTTTAGGAATTCCCTTCTTTGGGATGATTTATTTCTCAGAGTACAGTCACCAAGGTCTCATTTCTTCCCTTTAATAATGTAGAAGAAGGCACTGTTTTAATTGTAAATGGAATAGAGAAGAAAATAGTTATCAAACTGGTAGCTTGTCTCTTCATCTTGTGACTTGAAGACAGGTACTCTACATATTTATCCACAAAAAGGACAATAAATAGACTTACATATAAACTCAAAGGAAAAATAAATATTTTCTGAAATACCATCTGATTTGAGTCCTGGACAAAAGCAACGATAGGTATTAGGACAATTATGAAAGCTTGAGATAGAGAGAATAGAAATGAAAGCTTTTCATTCCTGAAAGTTGGTATCTCAGTTATCTTACTACATGAAAGCATTGTAATCAAAAAAACAAAAACAAAAAACTATCAGTAAAGAACAGTTTTCAAAGCTCTCATCCTTTTTGTCAGTCTAAACATTCCAGATAAAAGAAAGAAGATGTCTTCACTATAGCTTCAGGACCCCCTAGAAAATAATGGCTTCAAGTTGGCACCTGAACTGCAGTTTCTTAGACCAGAGTATAGAATTTATTTATTATGGTGTGGAGTGGAGGTTAGGGTAAGTTTTTTTCCCAAATAAAAATTCCTGTGCACACAATATATAAAACAAATAGATGAGTAGAATGGATCTCTAGGGCAAGCTAAAGTTTTGTTTTGTTTTTTTTTAATTGGTGGAAAAGATTCCATTGTTGCAGAATCCAGGAGCACATTCTCAGAACCCGGTGTATCATATTCAGAACTGTCCCATATCGAGTAAGTTCAGTTTAGATGGTTTGACGATGTTAAATCTTTTAGCCCAGATCTAACTGCTTGAGAAAAATCACAAGAGCTTTTAAACTTGCCAGAGAATGTTAATGTCTTACCTTTTCTGTTTAGTACATTACATACCAAAGAGTGAGAAAAGATATTCTGTAAGCATGTAATGAAATAAAAGAATCAAAACATAAATGGAAGGCTTTATGCTTCTTTCTATATTAGATGGCAAACGTGCTATGGAAATGTATTGCTAGTTAAGATTTATTGAGCGTTTACTATGTGCAAGGTACTAAGTGCTTCTCAAGGATTGTGGCACTTAATTCTCACAAGGACCTCATGAGGTAGGTACAATGACTCTTGTTTTACAAAGAGGGATACTAAAGTTAAGGAGTTTAAGTAATTTCCCAACATTATAAACAGTAAGTAATGGAGTCAGATATCAAACTCAGGTATAAGTTTCTAACCATTATGCCACATACGCATAACATTATTGAAAAAGAACTTATCTTTTAAAGAAATTACATTCTAATTGTTTTGGCCTAATTAACTTCTCATAATTATACCTCCCTCAACACCTGTGTGACACTGACACATAATTAATGACAAAGAAATATAGTTAGTACTATGATTTTCAACAAATCAATACACCATATCTTCACTGATCACATATTTTCATCTGTGAAAGAAGAGAATAACTTTTAAAATGTTAGAACTTTACTTTTAAAATCAGAACAGGAGCTAACAAAGACAAATTTTGATAGCCCATTTCTAGGCAACATTACTCAGAGCAAAGGTCACCTTGATTTATAAGTGCTAATCTGTATCTGACTGCTAAACTGTAGTGCAAGAGTAGGATACAAAAAAATACTCCTTAAACCAATAATAACTTAATCTTAATTATCCACCACAGAATTCTTTTAAAGTTATGTCTTAAAGTTCATCTAAAGGTGAACATGTTTAATTCAAATTATGTGCTATGTTTTTAAAAGTTGTTTATTCAAAACTGAAGGCAGAAAAATATTTGAAATTTTGATTGCAAGCAGAAGTGCTTGAATCTGTATAAGAGTTTCCCTTAGTTTTTTCAAACGTTTATCCAATAGATTAAAATCCAACATCATGGCTCTCCTTTATGAGACAAGCAGGCATTCTTCGTATTTAGCTTTGACTTTTCATTTAGAAACCAAAAATTAGAGTTGAAATTCTGTAAGTCCATTAAACTATTAAGGGATATTTTTATTCTCCAACCCCTGCAGCTGAAATTTACTGTGGTTACAAAATGAGACATGGTTACAAAATGGTTACGAAATGAGACATGGTTTCTTATGGTTACAAAATGAGACATGTTCATTATAGACAGTATTGAAAATATGGGAAGAAATAATAAAAATTAACTGCAATTCTGGAACCTAGAAAAAATACTGTTTTTTCACGTATAGTATATGCTTCTGGTGATTTCTCTCTCTATATAATTCTATACAAATATGAAACCATACTTTGTAGATTTTTGTAACCATTTCAGTTAAGAATATATATCTCTCTACGTCACATATTAATATGTGTAATTTACATAACTAGGTGTCTCAAGCTAGAATTTAGGTATTCCCATTTTTCTTTATTATAAATGATATGACATTAAACATCCCTGCACATAAATCTTTGACTGCATGCTCTTCTTTCTTCTTTCCACAGATTAGAGATATTTTTCATAAAATTAAAATATGATTCCAGAAAAACTAATCCATTAATTCAGTGATATTTTATAAATTATTTATATTTATAGTTCCAGGGCATCCTTCTTCTGAGCATTTTGAGAAGTTTCATATACATTAAAACTTACTTCCTATTGTTTGATGGGTCAGTTTTTTTAAAATGACAGGATTGAAAGAAAGTGGCAAGAAAGTTTAGTGAATGAGAGGACAGAGAAAGAAAAAAAGGGGAAAAATTCTTCTGTGCTTCATTCTTTTACTTACTGTTTCCTTTTTCTAGAATACTTGTCCCTGCCTTGTCTATCTAAATAAACTTTATACAGCCTCCTAAATTTACTTGCAACTGTAACATCATCTCCCCTGTGTATGTAGCAGTTCTATGTGTGAGTTCTCTTAGCCACTTTTTACAAATCCTGGTTCTTTCCTTTATGTATATTATAATATGTTTGACATCACTGGCAATAATATTTTGTAGCTCAGACTTGTCCTCCAGAAGGGACTCAAAGGTGAGGCCTGTATTCTATTCATTTCTGTATTTCTGGTGACTAAAAGACAGCTAGTATATAAAAATTACTTTATAAATGTTTATAGAATGAATGAATAAGTGAATGGCAAAGTCTACCATTTCCACAAAGAAGTTATATTTACTGTTGTGGGAAAAGGGGAAAAGGTTAGGAGAATTTATTGCCTAGACTCCTGGACTTTGAGTCCCTGAAGGGAAGGAAGGAAGGAAGGAAGGAAGGAAGGAAGGAAGGAAGGAAGGAAGAAAGAAAGAAAGAAGAAGGGAGGGAGGGAGGAAGGAAGGAGGAGGGAGGGAAGGAGGGAAGGAAGGAGAGAGGGAGGGGAGGGAAGAGAGGGAGGGAGGGAGGAAGAAAAAGAGGGAGTTCTATACCTGCAGTCACAAAAGCAGACTACAATGGCTCTCATTGTGTGTGTCCAGGGACCTGATATACTATATTCTCAGTTAAGCAGACATAATACAAACCTCAACAATACTGACAAAATTCATCATACTAGCAGATGTATGGAGGTTTTAAACCTAGGTAAAAAATTGTTTATCTGGGTTGTTTGGACAAATTTGTTTCCCTTTCATCTTCTCACAAAGAAAACAAAGACCAGCAAATACTGGCAGCCAAAAGCTACGCTATATCTGCCTTTGTGTGCCTGCCAAGCTTTAGAGTGGTCCCTTGATTGCAGAAAACAATGCGTTGTATGATATTGTAGAGATTAGTATTAGAAGGCTCATTAATGCTTTCTTGTGGAAACAGCTGTTTGGTGGGTTTGTGTTTGCAGAGGAACTTGTATTAATAAAGCTATGTTAATATAGATTTCCATAATACTTTTCTTTTTAATTTATTTATTGGCTGCATTGGGTCTTTGTTGCTGCGTGTGGGCTTTCTCTAGCTGTGGCAAGCGGGGTTTACTCTTCGTTGCGGTGCACGGGCTTCTCATTGTGGTGGCTTCTCTTGTTGCGGAGCATGGGCTCTAGAGCGCAGGATCAGTAGCTGTGGCACACGGGCTTAGTTGCTTCGCAGCATGTGGGATCTTCCTGGACCAGGGATTGAACCCACATCCCCTGCATTGGCAGGCGGATTCTTAACCACTGCACCAACAGGAAAGCCCCTCCCTAATACTTTTTAATGAGTTTGCTATTTGTTTTTATAGACAACTAGACAAATCATGTCTGAAACAAAGGGTCGGTTCATATTGTCCCTTCAGTCACCAAAATACTTTGCCAAACTTTCCATGTAAGTTGTAGATCAGTGTGATTTCCTCTCAATTTTAGGCAGAGGGGCATGGGAATTCAACAGAGGTAACAAGCCTCCCTTTCTCTTCTCCTTCAAATCCAAAACACCACACCATCCTGAAGCAATGAAAATCTCTATTGAAAACACACAGATACACATACAATCTTAAACAATGCTATAAACAAACTGGGAAGGCATGAAAAGGGGGGGAAGTGTTGATTTAAATCCAGGATGATTTTTGCATACCATGTTATCCTGCTCTCTGCTTTGTGCTTCATGCATGTCTGTATTGTTTGAATCTGTTATAAGGAACATATATATTATATTTACAATAAAAACAAAGACTCAGAAATACAAAAATAAAATCATAAGACAAATGAGAAGCTGGGAGAAAATTAATCACAAAAATGAAAATGAGGAGGAGGAACCAAGATGGCAGAGTAGAAGGACGTGCTCTCACTCCCTCTTGCGAGAACACCAGAATCACAACTAGCTGCTGGACAGTCATTGACAGGAAGACACTGGAACTCACCAAAAAAGATACCCCACATCCAAAGACAAAGGAGAAGCCACAATGAGACGGTATGAGGGGAGCAATCACAATAAAATCAAATCCCATAACTGGTGGGTGGGTGACTCACAGACTGGCGAACACTTATACCACAGAAGTCCACCCACTGGAGTGAAGGTTCTGAGCCCCACGTCAGGCTTCCCAACCTGGGGGTCCGGCAAGGGGAGGAGGAATTCCTAGAGAATCAGACTTCGAAGCCTAGTGGGAATTGATTGCAGGATTTTGACAGGACTGGGGGAAACAGAGACTCTGCTCTTGGAGGGCACACACAAAGTAGCGTGCGCATTGGGACCAGAGGAGAGAGCAGTGACCCGAGGGGAGACTGAACCAGACCTACCTCCTGGTGTTGGAGGGTCTCCTACAGAGGCGGGCAGTGGCTGTGGCTCACTGTGGGGACAAGGACACTGGCAACAGAAGTTCTGGGAAGTACTCCTTGGCATGAGCCCTCCCAGAGTCCGCCACTAGCCCCACCAAAGAGCCCAGGTAGGCTCCAGAGTTGGGTTGCCTCAGGCCAAAAATTCAACAGGGAGGGAGCACAGCCCCACCCATGAACAGTCAAGTGGATTAAAGTTTTACTGAGCTCTGTCCACCAGAGCAACAGTCAGCTCTACCCACCACCAGTCCCTCCCATCAAGCCTCTTAGATAGCCTCATCCACCAGAGGGCAGACAGCGGAAGCAAGAAGAACTACAATCCTGCAGCCTTTGGAACAAAAACCACATTCACAGAAAGATAGATAAGATGACAAGGCAGAGGACTATGTACCAGATGAAGGAACAAGATAAAACCCCAGAAAAACAACTAAGTGAAGTGGAGATAGGCAACCTTCCAGAAAAAGATTTCAGAATAATGATAATGAAGATAATCCAGGACCTTAGATAAAGAATGGAAGCAAAGATCGAGAAGATGCAAGAAATGTTTAACAAAGATCTAGAAGAATTAAAAAACAAACAGAGATGAACAACACAATAAGTGAGATGAAAACTGCACTAGAAGGAATCAATAGCAGAATAACTGAGGCAGAACGGATAAGTGACCTGGAACACAGAATGGTGGAATTCACTGCTGCGGAACAGACTAAAGAAAAAAGAATGAAAAGAAATGAAGACAGCCTAAGAGACCTCTGGGACAACATTAAACACAACAACATTAACATTATAGGGGTCCCAGAAGGGGAAGAGAGAGAGAGAGAAAGGACCAGAGAAAATATTTGAAGAGATTATAGTCGAAAACTTCCCTAACATGGGAAAAGAAATATCCACCCAAGTCCAGGAAGTGCAGCAAGTCCCATACAAGATAAAACCAAGAAGAAACACACTGAGACACATAGTAATCAAATTGGCAAAAGTTAAAGACAAAGAAAAATTATTGAAAGTAGCAAGGGAAAAACGACAAATAACATAAAAGGGAACTCCCATAAGGTGAACATCTGATTTCTCAGCAGAGACTCTACAAGCCAGAAGTGAGTGGCATGATATACTTAAAGTGATGGAAAGGAAGAACCCACAACCAAGATTACTCTACCTGGCAAGGATCTCATTCAGAATCGATGGAGAAATCAAGGGCTTTACAGACAAGCAAAAGCTAAGAGAATTCAGCTCCACCAAACCAGCTCTACAACAAATGCTAAGGGAACTTCTCTAAGTGGAAAACACAAGAGAAGAAAAGGACCTACAAAAATAAACCCAAAATAATTAAGAAAATGGTCACAGGAACATACATATCAATAATTACCTTAAACGTGCATGGATTAAATGCTCCAACCAAAAGACACAGGCTCACTGAATGGATACAAAAACAAGACACATATATATGCTGTCTGCAAGAAACCCACTTCAGACCTAAGGACACATACAGACTGAAAGTGAGGGGATGGAAAAGGATATTCCATGCAAATGGAAATCAAAAGAAAGCTGCAGTAGCTATACTCATAACAGATAAAAATAGACTTTAAATAAAGAATGTTACAAGAGACAAGGAAGGACACTACATAATGATCAAGGGATCAATCCAAGAAGAAGATATAACAATCATAAATATATATGCACCCAACATAGGAGCACCTCAATAAATAAGGCAACTGCTAACAGCTATAAAAGAGGAAATCGACAGTAATACAATAATAGTGGGAAACTTTAACACCTCACTTACACCAATGGACAGATCATCCAAACAGAAAACTAATAAGGAGACACAAGCTTTAAATGACACAATAGACCAGATAGATTTAATTGATATTTATAGGACATTCCATCCAAACACAGCAGATTACACTTTCTTCTCAAGTGCACACGGAACATTCTGCAGGATAGATCATATCTTGGGTCACAAATCAAGCCTCAGTAAATTTAAGAAAATTGAAATCATATAAAGCATCTTTTCTGACCACAACACTCTGAGATTAGAAATGAATTACGTGGAGAAAAACGTAAAAAACACAAACATATGGAGGCTAAACAATATGTTACTAAATAACCAAGAGATCACTGAAAAAATCAAAGAGTAAATAAAAAAATACCTAGAGAAAAATGACAATGGAAACACAATGATCCAAAACATATGGGATACAGCAAAAGCAGTTCTAAGAGGGAAGTTTATAGCTATACAAGCCTACCTCAAGAAACAAGAAAAATCTTAAGTAAGCAATCTAACCTTACACCTAAAGGAACTAGGGAAAGAAGAACAAACAAAACCCAAAGTTAGCAGAGGAAAGAAATCATAAAGATCAGAGCAGAAATAAATGAAATAGAAACAAAGAAAACAATAGCAAAGATCAATAAAACTAAAAGCTGCTTCTTTGAGAAGATAAACAAAATTGATAAACCATTAGCCAGAGTCATCAAGAAAAAGAGGGAAAGGACTCAAATCAATAAAATTAGAAACGAAAAAGGAGAAGGTACAACAGACACCGCAGAAATAATCACATCCTAAGAGACTACTACAAGCAACTCTATGCCAATAAAATGGACAAGCTGGAAGAAATGGACAAATTCTTAGAAAGGTATAACCTTCCAAGACTGAACCAGGAAGAAATAGAAAATATGTACAGACCAATCACAAGTAATGAAATTGAAACTGTGATTAAAAATCTTCCAACAAACAAAAGCCCAGGACCAGATGGCTTCACAGGTGAATTCTATCAAACATTTAGAGAAGAGCTAACACCCATCCTTCTCAAACTCTTCCAAAAAATTGCAGAGGAAGGAACACTCCCAAACTCATTCTAGGAGGCCACCATCACCCTGATACCAAAACCAGACGAAGATACAAAGATACTACAAAAAAAGAAAATTACAGACGAATATCACTGATGAATACAGATTCAAGAATCCTCAATAAAATACTAGCAAACAGAATCCAACAACACATTAAAAGGGTCATACACCACAATCAAATGGGATTTATCCCAGGGATGCAAGGATTCTTTAATATACACAAATCAATTAGTGTGATACACCATATTAACAAATGGAAAAATAAAAAGCATATGATCATCTCAATAGATGCAGAAAAAGCTTTTGACAAAATTCAACACACATTTATGATAAAAACTCTGCAGAAAGTGGGGATAGTGTGAACCTACCTCAACATAATAAAGGCTGTATACGACAGACCCATAGCAAACATCATTCTCAATGGTGAAAAACTGAAAGCATTTCCTCTAAGATCAGGAACAAGACAAGGATGTCCACTCTCACCACTATTATTCAACATAGTTTTGGAAGTCCTAGCCATGGCAATCAGAGAAGAAAAAGAAATAAAAGGCATACAAATTGGAAAAGAAGAAGTAAAACTGTCACTCTTTGCAGATGACATGATACTATACATAGAAATCCTAAAAATGCCACCAGAAAACTACTAGAGCTAATCAATGAATTTGGTAAAGTTGCAGGATACAAAATTAATGCACAGAAATCCCTTGCATTCCTATACACTAATGATGAAAAATCTGAAAGAGAAATTATGGAAACACTCCCATTTACCATTGCAACAAAAAGAATATAATACCTAGGAATAAACCTACCTAAAGAGACAAAAGACCTTTATGCAGAAAACTATAAGACACTGATGAAAGAAATTAAAGATGATACCAATGGATGGAGAGATATACCATGTTTTTGTATTGGAAGAATCAATATTGTGAAAATGTCTATACCACCCAAAGCAATCTATAGATTCAGTGCAATCCCTATCAAATTACCAATGGCATTCTGTACAGAACTAGAACAAAAAATCTTAAAATTTGTATGGAGACACAAAAGACCCTGAATAGCCAAAGCGGTCTTGAGGGAAAAAAAGGGAGCTGGAGGAATCAGACTCCCTAGCTTCAGACTATAGTACAAAGCTACACTAATCAAGACAATATGGTACTGGCACAAAAACAGAAACATAGATCAATGGAACTGGATAGAAATCCCAGAGATAAACCCATGCACCTATGGTCAACTAATCTATGACAAAGGAGGCTAAGATATACAATGGAGAAAAGACAGTCTTTTCAATTAGTGGTGCTGGGAAAACTGGACAGCTACATGTAAAAGAATGAAATTAGAACACTCCCTAACACCATACACAAAAATAAACTCAAAATGGATTAGAGATCTAAATGTAAGAGCGGGCACTATAAAACTCTTAGAGGAAAACATAAGAAGAACACTCTTTGATGTAAATCACAGCAAGATCTTTTTTGATCCACCTCCTAGAGTAATGGAAATAAAAACAAAAGTAAAGAAATGGGACCTAATGAAACTTCAAAGCTTTTGCACAGCAAAGGAAACCATAAACAAGACGAATAGACAACCCTCAGAGTGAGAGAATATATTTTCAAATGAATCTACGGACAAAGGATTAATCTCCAAAATATATAAACAGCTCATGCAGCTCAATATTAAAGAAACAAACAACCCAATCCAAAAATGGGCAGAAGACCTAAATAGGCATTTCTGCAAAGAAGACATACAGATGGCCAAGAAGCACATGAAAATCTTCTCAATGTCACTAATTATTAGAGAAATGCAAATGAAAACTACAATGAGGTACCACCTCACACCAATTAGAATGGGCATCTTCAGAAAATCTACAAACAACAAATGCTGGAGAGGGTGTGGAGAAAAGGGAACCCTCTTGCAGTTTTGGTAGGAATGTAAATTGATAAAACCACTATGGAGAACAGTAGGGAGGTTCCTTAAAAACTAAAAATAGAATTACCAAATGACCCAGCAATCCCACTCCTGGGCATATACCCAGAGAAAACCATAATTCAAAAAGACACATGCACCCCAATGTTCATTGCAGCACTATTTACAATAGCCAGGTCATGGAAGCAACCTAAATGCCCATCAACAGACGAATGGATCAAAAAGATGTGGTACATATATACAATGGAATATTACTCAGCCATAAAAAGGAACGAAATTGAGTTATTTGTTGAGATGTGGATGGATCTAGACTGTCATACAGAGTGAAGTAAATCAGAAAGAGAAAAAGAAATATCGTACATTAACACATGTATGTGGAACCTAGAAAAATGGTACAGATGAACCAGTTTGCATGGCAGAAGTTGAGACGCAAATGTAGAGAACAAACGTATGGACACCAAAGTGGGAAAACTGCGGTGGGGTGGGGATGGTGGCGTGCTGAATTGGGCGATTGGGATTGACATGTATACACTGACGTGTATAAAATTGATGACTAATAAGAAGCTGCAGTATAAAAAAAGAAATAAACAAACAAAAACAACTAATACTAAACTTTCTTTGGGTTATTTGTATGGAAATATGTTAATATAAATGTTTCCGACATTACATGAAATTTCTAAAAATCTTATACGTTCTGGTATAATGCTGTAAGTCATAACTGTAGTTATTACTTTACAATGTATATCTCAGAAATAACTAAATTTCCTTGCCAGTAGCATTATTGTGAACTTTCATCAAATCTTTAACCGTGGTCATTTTTAAGTCTTTTGTCATTTACAGACAGTTCTGGGTGTACTCTGATGCTTTTGCAAAAATGTTCCTGTAAAAGTGTTTCATCTTCAATGAATTCATGGAAAAGACTTTGACAAGTACAGGTTTCTGGTAACTGACTATACCGCTGAACTGAATGAATAAGTATTTTCAGAACTCTAATGGAAAACTGATGAATTCATAAAAGTGCTAACAAAAGATCAAGATGAAGAAAAAAATTAATTACATGGGACTGAGTGAACTGATGAGGATGATTATAATTTTTGTGACTTTCTGTTTGAATAAAAAAAAAATCCCACAAGGACTCAGAGGCAAAAAATATACAAATCAATTTTCACTGCAAAGTAAAGGAGCTGTTGCAGTGGAGGATTACTGGAGTGAATGTCAATATTATGACATAGTATGAGTGTGTTTCTGGTTTGGTAATTGCAACCATTGTTGCTTTTGTTGTGGTCATCCATTTACAATGCTTGGTGTCAGTTTATTTATCTCTTGTAAAAATAAAATACAGTGTGTGGGTGTGAAAAAATGAGAAAGAATTAAGATCATTAATAATACTTTAATGGAAAGAATTCAAGAAAATTGATAAGAAGGACACTAGCACCTCAATAATAAAATATGGGCAAAGGTCATGAACAGACATCTCACAGAAAAGGAAATGCAAATTGTCATTCTGCTACAACTGTGCTCTCTTTAATCTGTCCTCCCAATGAACAGCAGAGTAATTTTTCTAAAACAGGATCATGTTTACTCCCTTGCTGAAGTTTTTTCTCCATTTTCTGTGAGATTATTTTAAGTATTTTTCAACTTTTGTAAGAAGAAGGGAGTTATACTATCACAAATTGAGAGAATGTTCATTAGAAAGCAGTCTGTGATTGGTGAAGATTGAACATCATTTTCGGAAGAGTAGAGTGACATGAGCCCAATTTCAGGGGCTTATAGAGAGAATTGTGGGAAACGACTGCAGGATAAACATTGTCCATACATTCAAGAAGCTTGTCAAGGAAAGGGAGTGAAACATGACAATAGCTAGGAGGGGAAATGGTTATTAACCTACCCATGTGTGGAACAGATACTGACTGTTGATCTTGTTTTGACTTCTTACCTTCCTGTTTGTTTCTGTGCTTTTGTAGAGGGATCATCTATGTAAAATTTGAGAAGTACAGATAAGTGTAAGGAGATAGAAAAGACATCATCCCAAGGCCCCACCACACAGAAACAGTAGTAATATTTTAGAGAATTCCTTTTCAACACCATTTATAGGATACCTTTGTTTTTTCAATATGTATGAGATATTACATTTCTCTATAAATTTGAGGTAATATAAGGCCTCTTTTCATTTTGTGCTATTTATATCCCTTTTCATCCAAACTGGTGGTGTATCTGCAATGCAATTCTCCTAAAATTTTTTTGTCTCCCATGAATCTCATTGAAATTTGGCTCATTAGACAAAAGCGACACACAAATCTTTTTGAGATAAACCTTTTTCTACCTTAAGCTTCTGCTAAGATTGCCTAAGAACAATACTATGTGCTTCTTAAAAGCCTATTGTTCAACAGAAATATTCCCCTTAGACTTTTCTGAGGTTTTACCAAAAGACTTTACATTCACACCCTTAATTTTTAAAATTAATTAATTGGCTGTGTTGGGTCTTTACTGCTGTGCACGGGCTTTCTTTAGTTGCAGCAAGCGGAGGTTACTCTTCGTTGCAGTACATGTGCTTCTCATTGTGGCGGCTTCTCTTGTTGGGGATCAGGGGCTCTAGGTGCGTTGGCTTCAGTAGTTGTGGCATGCAGGCTCAGTAGTTGTAGCTCATGGGCTCTAGAGCGCAGGCTCAATAGTTGGGGAGCAGGGGCTTAGTTTCTCTGCAGCCACCCCCTCAATTTTATCTTTAGAATGTGTTTTACTGAGACTGATTTGGATTTGATATTTGCCCAGAAACTATTTCCTAATTTTGGCATCATTTTAAAAATCATAGTTATCATTATACATCTATTATCACTATATATATCCATTGATATTCTATCATATACATATTTTCTATATACATATATATGTAAAATAATTAGTGCTAAAAAATATCCAGTTTCCCACGTCATCAGTATTTCATAAACAACATTTTGATTGACTTTTTTATCCTATATGCTGTTTTTCATCTAATCATTCCCCAGATGTATACATGGGGGTAGCTGTTTCCAAGTTTTGTATTTATAAGCCACATGTTGAACAACTTGGACGTAGATTTTTTTTTCCAAATATCAAGCTTTTCCCTTAGAATTGTTCTTAAATGTAGAATAACTAGATCAAAGGGTATTAATACTTTCATTATTTGTTAAATATCACAATACTACTTTCCAAGGACATTGAATTATTTTTCACCTTTGCTTTCTTTCTTACTTCAGCCTTATTACTTATATGTCATCCGTTTTTTTTCCCTCAAAAATCTTCTACTTTCAGCCTTTCTCTGGTTGTTTATTTTTCTGGTTCTTTTTTTTTTTTTTTAATTGTGATAAGAATACTGTTTCTCTGGTTATTCATATTCTCTGTGTTGCTCTTCTTTTCAACTAAAAAGTCAGTCACCACTTCCTTTATCCCAATAAATATGTATCAGGAGGGAGCCAATATTATGCCTTGGTCTCTTCTATTTCCTCCAATGTAGGAAATACAATAGGTACTTTTGGGGGGTTTTTGGTTTGTGTTTAATGGCATAAACACACTTTAGTTTATAGGCATTGTCATTCTACTAAATTGGTTTTGTTTTCATGGAGTGAGATTATTTTCAATATGCCATAATATATGTCCACATAGGGTCACCTTGAGAATGTAACATTTCAAGCTTTAGTCATATTATTTCTTTTTTACATTCACCATTTCCACACTACTGCCAAAAGCTTTCTCAGCATTTGCTTTGATTTCAGTGCATTTCTGACTGCTTTTGCAGAGATCTGGGAGTTTTAGATGTAGCTGAGCCCCACCTGTTACCAACTCATCCACTGCGATGTCATGAGAGCACTAGTGTGTCGGCCCAAATCAGGAAGATATATTCAGTGGTGGTTCAGGCATCCATGTAGCCAATCTGTTGGAAGGTCAGGAGCTGGAAAAGTCAATAATAACAAAAGCAACTCTTCTTTAGTTGAGGCTAATAGAATGGTAAATTTTAAATGCTTCAGTGAAACCTGATAAAGTGACTGGTCTATATTTAGGTGTCCTTAGTATGTTAAAATTTGCAAATAACAAAGCATAATAGATTTAGACATTGAGCATCAATGACTGTAAACATCACAAAAAGAGAGACAAACAGGAAATATGTCTTCCTGATGGAAGAAAACAATTTGTCACACACACAAAAAATTTAACATAAATCTTGTTCAATTTTTAGGAAATATTGATGACAGAGAAAAATATTGAATTACACCAGCAATCAGGAAAATAAGGACTTGATTTATTTAACAAAAGAATTATAAGAAAACACAAACTGGAGAAGAAACCTAAAAAGTTAAAGAGACTTAGAGAATATATTAACCAATGCAATGTTGTAACCTTATTTGGATCTTGATTCAAAAGAACTGTTAAAAAATTATGATGGGGCTTCCCTGGTGGCGCAGTGGTTGAGAGTCCGCCTGCCGATGCAGGGGACACGGGTTCGTGCCCCAGTCCGGGATGATCCCACATGCTGCGGAGCGGCTGGGCCCGTGAGCCATGGCCGCTGAGCCTGCGCGTCCGGAGCCTGTGCTCCGCAACGGGAGAGGCCACAACAGTGAGGGGCCCGCGTACTGCAAAAAAAAAAAAAAATTATGATGTATATGAGATGGCTGAAAATCTGACCACTGACTAGATATTTGATGATTTTAGGGAATTATTATTAGTTTTGTTTTGGTTTGCTGTGATAATAGTATTGTGATTATGCTAAAACAAAACAGTCCTTAACTTTTAGAGATACATACTTAGATATTTACAGATAAAATATGATGTTAGGCATTTGCTTCAAAATAATATGAGGGAAGGGAATGAGTAAAGGTATAGATTAGACAAGACTGAACTTGAATTGATAATTGTTGAGGCTCAGTGATGTGAATGTGGAAAATTGCTCAGAAGAATTACGTAAATAAGATTGAAAAGAATCTCACCATTGAAACTCAAGCAGAATTTACATTTCTCTTGAGAAAAAAGTGACATCTTTCAAGTTTGGTGGAGAGAAGGAACTCCAGAATGAATGTGACTGGCTCAATGGTGTTTGAAGAGTGAGAGTAAAATAAAGATTATCTAGGTGCATGACAGCTACTGCAAGGTGTACTTCATGAAGAAAAGTATAATCTAGAGGGAAGGAGAGGCATATAAAAAATTTCCAGCAATGAAATAAGCAAAGTATTTATAAATATAATTAAAAATTTATTGTAAAATATGATAATTATTTTGTGTTTAAAATGGTCAATGACAAAATGGTGCTATAACGATAAGGAATTAGGAGTGTTGAGTGGGTAATTGAAGTATATTAAAGTCCTCTTTTTCAGAAGGAGAATAGACATAATGAATAACTAGAATGTATTGGAAAATTGATATTTGAGTTTCTTAGTTAAAAATCTAAGGGTAATTGCTATAAGAACATAATTAAATCTATATATTTGGAACCAACAGAGTAGGAAAAAATGAAAGATTAAAAAAACTTTATTAATGTAATGGAAGACAAGGGAAATTTTTTTAAATGAAACAAAGAATAAATATAGTAAACAGAACAATAAAATAAGATAATGGATAAAATCCCAAGTATATCAGTACTCAAAACGTACTAAAATGAAAATTTACCTATTAAGAGATAGAGATTATCACCTAGTTACTAGAAAAAAATTGGTACGAGCTCCTTGTAGGATGCCCACTTGGAAAACCACCACCACAACAAAGAATTGTTGATTATGGAGGAACGGGGAAATATACATATCAGCCAAATTATAATCAAAGGGTAGATAATGAACCTCTTTTTGGTAATTTGCAGTTTAGATAACGTGTAAAATCTTCTGCTACAAAATATCTAGAAATGATAGATAAAATATGATAAACAATATTTTAAATATATATCTCAGTTTACAAGAAAGAGAAATACTCAAGACCTTAAATAAAAAAGAATAAGGAATAAAATGTGACATATGTGGTTGTCTCTAGAAACGTCGCCAATCTCAGTAACCAAAAACCAAAGAAGTTGAGTTTCAATCAGGTGAAAATCTTAAATCCAAGAAAGGAGAGTTGGTATGAAAATTTGAAACCCCATCTCCACCCCACTGTCTTACATAGAGCTGGAATTAGAAGAGCCACACCCATTGGCAAAGAAAGACAACGGAAAAGCTTATGTGTCTTGGCCTGGACTCTGAATTAGAGTTTTCTAAGTCTCCTTTAAGAAATTGACATCTCAGTTTAACCTCAAGGAAACTTGGGGTTAAAATTTACTCCCAAACTGAGAAATTAAGATAAAAGGTGGATCCAGGTGGCAATACCCTTGGATGACCAAACAGGAGCAAATGTAAGATCTCTCTGGGAGTTCATAATTCCAGTAGTCTCCACACAGGACTGCCACAGAGATACCCTACTTAAGATGAAATCAGTCTTTTCACTGATCTTTCCAGTTCAGTTCTCTCTAGTACCCAGAAGCCAGCAATCCTTCAACCCTACCAGGATCTCTGATCCATCGATCCCATCACCTTTCCACAATCCCACACCCCCTAGATATCCCAATCATTCCTCTCCTTACCCAGCTTAAATCATGGACAGGCATTACATTTAGGCATATATTGTCAACTCCATTGCCTCTGTCTACCTTTATGTTATTCACTAGGCAGTCCAATCCACCTGTCTTCTCTGCACTTGCACGTTAAAGCTGAACATGGCTGAGAATAATACTGAAACACTGACTGGTTCCTACTTTAAGTTAATAACCAGAGCCTCCAGTGACCTAGTACTGCCAAGGAATCTGACTATACATCCTATTCTGTTCTCCATTCTTCCACTCTCCTACTCCAATATTCTGTACCTTCTCTCTTCGAAAACCCTCGGTACCTTCTCTCCCATCCTCTCAGATGATGACCTTGCTTCCTACTTCTCTGGAAGAGTTATGACAGTCAGAAAAATAATTGCCACAAACCTCCATCATCCTATCTACTCATACTTGTCAGATTATCAGCCTTCCTTCTCTAGCTGTAGATGAAAATTTGTGCCTTGATCTCAGACTAACCCTTTGAATTATGCATTAGACACCATCCCCTCCTGATTAAATACATCACTTCAATACTTTTCCTTTCCCTCTCCCATACCTTCAGTTTTCCACTCTTCATGGTGACCTTGAGGAGCAAATTTGGTATCTCTCCTATCTTAAAACACACACACACACACACACACACACACACACACACGAAAAGATCTCTTGACTCTCTTTTTCCCTCCAGATCCTGACCACTTTTTTCTGCACATTTTTTGCAACTGAGCTCCTAGAAAAAGTTGTCTTTACTCACCTGTTCCAGTTCCTCTCTTATCATCCGGTTTTTGCTCCAACTGCTCCATCATAACTGCTCTTATGGTTACTTGTGGTCCCCCATAACTAAATCTAAGAGTCAGTTTTCAATCCTCATCCTACGTTACCTAACTACAATATTTGATACAGCTGGGCATTCCCACCTCCTGGAAACACTCTCCACTTGATCCCAGATTTCACTCTCTCCTGATTCCTTTCTTATCTCTCTGGCTTCTCCTGTTCTTCTCTTTTGCTAATTCCTCCTCTTCTACAGTCAACCTTAACATGGTAGTACCACAGGGGTCAGCCTTTAGACTTCTCGTCTCTGTTTATACACACTCCCATGGGGAGCTCATCTAATCCCTGGCTTGATATTGTCTATATGCCATGACTACCAATTTTAAATCCCTAGCCTGAACCTCTCCTGTGAACTCCACACTTATATTTTGAATTGCTCATTTGAAATCTCCACTTGGCTGTCTAATATACATCTCAAACTTAACATATCCATTACTGAACTCCTTTCTCCTTCACCCTCAAACATATTCTATATAGTTACTTAATGGAAATTCCATTTTTTAAGTTGCCAGGCTCAAAACTTCAAAGGCATTACTGACACCTCTTTTCTCTCATACCTCACATCCAGTACTTTAGGGAATCTTAATGGCTCTACCTTTAATATAATCTTTATTTGATCAATTCTTATCATCTCTGCTGTTTCTACTTTGGATCAAGTCATCATCATAATTAGGTAACAGTAATAGTCTCCTAAATGTCCTCCATGCTTCCACAGTCAAACCCTTTAATCTATTTTCAAATAATATTCAACGTCGATATTCTTACTAAGGCTTACAAAGCCCTACATGATCTGCCTACACATTACACCCACTGCATTCTCTGGCCTCTCCTACTACTTTCCCCAAACTCTCTTTTCTACAGTAACACTGGCCTCCTTGCTGTTCCACGGAGATGCCAGTCATGCTTCCTCATGAGGGCTGGAAGAGCTCTTCTGGAGAGCCATGTGGCTCACTTTCTCACCTCTTTTAAGTCTCTGCTCAAATACCATCTTTTAAATGAAGCCAAATGTGTCAGCTCATTTATTTTGCAACCACTCCCACTATCACTGTGGACCTACCAAATCCACTTGCCCTGCTCTATATTTTTTCCATATGACTTATCATCTTATAAAATATAATAAAATTTACCCTATTTATTATGTTGTGATTCCTACCACTAGAATGTAGACTCCATTGAGAACAGAAAATTTAATCTGTTTTCCCCACTGATATACTCTCAGCACCAAGCAAAAGATCTGCCACTTATAAATAAGAACTCAGTTAGTATTTGTTGATAGAATAAATAAACCTAAAATTACAAAACATTTGGGGATTTTAAGTTATAGAATAGTTGAATAGCAACTACAAAATAAAGCATGTTTAAACTGATTAAAGACACAAAATAAGGGGGAAAAACAAATGCAAAGAATAAGAAAAATGATATAGTGCTATCAATATCAGACATAATAGCATTTTTTAACATCTTTATTGGAGTATAATTGCTTTACAATGGTGTGTTAGTTTCTGCTTTATAACAAAGTGAATCAGCCATACATATACAAATATCCCCACATTTCCTTCCTCTTGCGTCTCCCTCCCACCCTCCCTATCCCACCCCTCTAGCTGGTCACAAAGCACCGAGCTGATCTCCCTGTTCTATGTGGCTGCTTCCCACTAGCTATCTATTTTACATTTGGTAGTGTATATATGTCCATGCCACTCTCACTTCATCCCAGCTTACCCTTCCACCTCCCCATGTCCTCAAGTCTATTTTCTATGTCTGCATCTTTATTCTTGTCCTGGCCCTAGGTTCTTCAGAACCACTTTTTATCATTTAAATATAAATAGAAAAAAAATACTACCTTAAAAAAACAGTCCAAAAAGAAGATCATACTACATGAACTTGTATGCACCAAACAATATAGTTTTGAACAATTAAAAGCAAAAATGTGCAGAATCGTAGGAAGGAATTAACAATTACACAATTGCAGAAAAATTTTTATAAATTTCTGTTAGAAAAAAATTGATAAAGGAGATGAAAAAGTTAAGATATGGAAGAGCCAAACAAAAAAATTATCAGGTTTTATCTAATTTTAGTATATTCTCTACATATTATGCACTGTTTATAATATATAGTATTCTCATATATTTATTTATGCTATTTAAATTATGTATTAAATATATTATTGATATTATTAATAGATTATACAATAATGTATTATATTACAGTATTATATTACAACTAGAATATATAAATATGCTATTTCTATATATTTACCTATATAGAAAAATGTGCAGTCAACAAGTAGCATACATAGATCATTTTTTTAAATGATCACATACAAAACTATAAATTTTTTCAAAAAGTTGATAAGATATATACCATACTCTCCAATTTCAATGCAATTAAATATTTTTAAAGTTAAAAACCCTTCTCAATTTTGGAAACTGAAATATGAAAAACTTAAAAACAATCTATATAAATGTGTATGGGGTAAAGAAAAAAAATGAAAATTGCAAAATAGAACTGATTGAAAATATTAGATGTCAGACCTTATGGAGTACAACTAAACTATTTCTAAGGATGAAATGTATAACCTTAACTACATTTCTTTGAAAAATATGAGAAACATTTAAGATAAATTAGTTAAGCATTCAAATCAAGAAGGTATAAAAACAGCAAGAGTAAACATAATTAGAAAGAAATCATTTTTAAAAATATAAGAACAAGAATTATTGAATAATAGATAAACCTTTAAAAAGTTGATCAACAAAACCAATAGTTTTTTAAAAGATTAATAAAAATAATTTGCTACAGCTAATCAAAAGAATAAAGAAGCTACAAATAAATACTTTCAGAAAAATTGAAATGAATAGATGTTTTTAGAGTCACAAGAGAGTACATTGAACAACTTTATGCTAATACATTTGAAAATGTTCAAATTTCATTTTTTCTAGAAAATATAAATGATAAGAATTGACTCAAAAAGAAATTAAAAGTATACATACCAATGGCCATTAAAATTAAATCAGTAGTCAGAAAATCTCTTACCCAAAACTGAAACTAGGCAAAGATGGTCATAGAAGTGATTTTTACCAAATTTTTGAGAAAAAAACAGATGTTCGATAGCTCATTTAAAAAATTTTTAAAGAGTAGAAAAAGAAGGAAAATTACCTTGTTACAAAAACTGGCTAAGGACAGTACCAGAAAAGAAGATAATGGAGCAATCTCATTTATGAATATAAATGCAAAAATTCCTAAATAAAATATTAAGAAATAAATGTCAACAGATATAACCAAATAATAATATATCATGACCAAGTAGAGTTTTCTGAAGAATGAAATGATATTTAAGCATCAGAGTTTATCAATATAATCCACCTCATTAACACAAAAAAGGAGAAAAACCAAAATAATCATTTTAATAGAGATGCTGAAAAATATTTACTGGGCTAAATTGGGTACTCATTTATGCTAAAATATTTTAGAAAACTAGAATAAAAGAGAACTTCTTTAACTTGTTAAAAAGATATTTACCAAAAAAAACACACACTGTAATTAATGGTGAAACTTTATAAACATTTCCTTTATTTATTTATTTTTGGCTATGTTGGGTCTTTGTTGCTGTGTGTGGGCTTTCTCTAGTTGCAGCGAGCGGGGGCTACTCTTCGTTGAGGTGGGCGGACTTCTCATTGCAGTGGCTTCTCTTGCTGTGCAGCACGGGCTCTAGGCACACAGGCTTCAGCAGTTGTGGCTTGTGGGCTCTAGAGCGCAGGCTCAGTAGTTGTGGTGCACGGGCTTAGTTGCTCCACGGCATGTGGGATCTTCCCAGACCAGGGCTCGAACCCGTGTCTCCTGCATTGGCAGGAGGATTCTTAACCACTGCGCCACTAGGGAAGTACAAGCATTTCCTTTAAAATCAGGAATGACAGAAAAATTATTAAAAATTTAGAAACAGGCAAAAGAGAATAGTAGGTATTCCTTCAATGCAGTGCTGAGTTTGCATCTTTGATTTTTCTATTGTCTGTGCTGTTTTACAGCTGTGTAGATGCAAAGGTTAACTTGTAGCTATTTGTCTGGTACAGGTGAAAGTAATTTCCAGTATAATGGAATCCCAAAGTATAGTTTATTGCTCTGTAGGATGTTAACCAGTTCTGGACCTAACCCAGCAATCTTATCCTAAATTTCTTTTATTAAATGAACTCTGAAGTATTCTTTGGACCAGTTTTAATATATTCCGGGTTCCCTTATTAATTAATGAGTTAAATAAAATCCTTGACATACATCCATTTTACATTTGCATGACAGCTATGATTTACCCTTTTGACAAATACACTTGAACAAGAAGAAGTCAAGGATGGCTGTAATTACTGCTTCTATTCATCATATACTAGAAGACCTAAATAAGCAACTAGTAAAATAAATATTATGTCTGAGTATTAGAACAGAAGATTTAAAAAATGCTGTGATTTTCAGATATGGTTGTCTATATAGACAATCCAAAAGAATTCAAAGGACAACTATTAAAGCAAATATGTGAATTTAACTAGCTTGCTGAAGACAGAAAAGCTAATAGTCTTCCTATACGTTTAGCAACATTCATTATAAAATTTAACCTGAAAAGATACAAATTACAAAAGCAACAACAGCCAAAAATGTACCTAGGAATAAACTTAATAGAAGGTGTGCAAGATCCCTTTGGAGAAAATTCCAGAATATTATCGAAAGATATGATAGAAGACCTAACAATTATATTATGCCAATAAATATGAATGGTCAAATCAGAAAGCTGCCTATTCTGTGAATTACTCTGTAAGTTAAATTAAGTTTCATTAAAATTCTGTAGAATAATTTTTGTGGAAATTGATTTTAGTATTTATAGGGAATAATAAAGCATCCAGAATAGCCAAGACAATTTTGAGGACTTGTCTTATCGGATATCAAGAGGATATCATAAAATTTAAAAGACAATGTGACATTGGCTCAGAGACAAGCAAACAGATTATTGGAATAAAATAGGAATTCCAGAAACAGATGGAAGCATATAAGGAATTTGGTATGTCATAGAGGAAGCATTACAAATCAAGGAGAAAAGTGTTAGTGTAATTGGTTTATTATATGAAAAAAATAATTTCCCTAATTTACACCTTAAGAAAAAAATAAATTTCAGATGGGTTAAATATTTAAACGTGAAAAACAGCACTTTAAAATTAGTTTTGTTTGTTTGTTTGTTTTTTGTTTATTTATTTATTTTTTTGCGGTACGCGGGCCTCTCACTGCTGTGGCCTCTCCCGTTGCGGAGCACAGGCTCCAGACGCACAGGCTCAGTGGCCATGGCTCACGGGCCCAGCCGCTCCGCGGCACGTGGGATCTTCCCAGACTGGGGCACGAACCCGTGTCCCCTGCATCGGCAGGTGGACTCTCAACCACTGCGCCACCAGGGAAGCCCTATTGTGTTTTTTAAAAATGAGAAAATATTTATTACATTGGGGTAGGGAAGGAATTTTAAACTAAAACCAAAAAAAGGAAAAAAACTGCTCTACAATGAAGAACATCTAAATAGTAAAATTTACCGTAAACATACCTGAAAGATAATTGTCAAACAAGGAAAGACATACATGACATAAAAAATGAAGGATTAGTATCAAACATATATGATAAATTATTACATATAAAGAAGAAAAAAAAATTTTAAATCCACACCCCAACCCAGAGTTGGCAATAGGCAATGGATTTGAGCAGATGAGTCGTTGAAGTGTAAGAAAGCATACTGATGATTAAATACATAAAACGATCATAATGTCAATAGTAATCTGGGCAAAAATATTAAAATGATAATAAAGAATCATTTCACATCCAACAGATTAGCAGAAAGGTAAAACTTCTAATAATGCCAAGTGTTAACAATGATGTGGATGAATAATTACTCTTTTAGATTATTGGTGAAAGTACAAATTGGTACAACTACTTTGGAAAATAATTTTATAATATATAAAAATTTGAAAGTTTGCAGCCATTTTGGAAAGAAGGGTGTTTGGCAATATCCAGTACACTTGAAAATGTGCATACCCTGTGACTATCAATTTCTTGTTTAGGCCTGTTATCATAGAAGAGCTCTCAGAGAAGACATAAACAAAGATGTTCACTGAAGTATCATTTAATAATGAAAACTGGAACCAATGCAAATCTCCACTAATAGGTGACTGCATAAATAAGATGTATCTTCCTTTGATGAAAAACTATGCAGCAGTTAAAATGAATGAGCTATCTATATGGATTAACACTGGTAAATGTCAAGAACACATATGCTGAGTGTCAAAAAATAGGTTGCCTAATATTATATATAGTATAATGTTTTTGCATACATTTTTAAAACTATACAAAAGAATATTATCCTAAAAACTTGGTCTGCCTAACATGGCAGGTAATGATAATTTTTTTGGATAAAAAGAGAGAAAAATTAGGGAATATGCACTACAAATATACATGGATTTATGTTGTTTTCTGTATTGTTTATTATAAAAAAGAATCAGTGAATGAAGAAAAACAGTGCATAGTAAGTGGAAGAAATCAACTAATATAAGGTCCCTTGACAGCATAATTACTTCTTACACATTCAGCAAATACCTGAGGCATCTAAACCCTACTGGCACTATACTGAGTGTAAATTGGTATACAAGATAGATACAATTGCTGCTTAAAATTTAAAAAGGATACAGACTAGTGAATTGATAATCACAATACCACAAGAAAAGTGCAGACATAGAGAAGTACATAGTACTAATGCAGGTATGTGAGAGGACCACTGTGCTTGTCAAGGTGTCTTTGGGTGTAAGTAACAGAAAAAAGCTTACACAATTACAGAGATGTATTGGTTTAAATAACTGGTAAGTTTAAAGATAGATCAGCATAGGTTTGAATCAGCAACTAAAAAACATCATCCAAGAACACGTTTCCCTTCCTCAATTCTACAATTCCCCAGGGGTCAGCTCAGCTTCACTCTACTTTTGGCTCCCTCTTGTGGTGCCACATGGTTACCAAATACTCCAAGTTCAATGTTCCTCCAGTTCATGACCAGGGAGAGAAACAGAAGGCTTTTTTTTTTTTTTTTAATTGGAGTATAATTGCTTTACAATGGTGTGTTAGTTTCTGCTTTATAACAAAGGGAATCAGGTATACATATACATATGTTCCCATATCTCTTCTCTTGCCTCTCCCTCCCTCCCACCCTCCCTATCCCACCCCTCTAGGTGGTCACAAAGCACGGAGCTGATCTCCCTGTGCTATGCTTCCCACTAGCTATCTCCCTGTGCTATGCTTCCCACTAGCTATCTATTTTACGTTTGGTAGTGTATATATGTCCATGCCACTCTCTCACTTTGTCACAGCTTACCCTTCTCCCTCCCCATATCATCAAGTCCATTCAGACAGGGTGTGGAGAAAAGGGAACCCTCTTGCACTGTTGGTGGGAATGTAAATTGATACAGCCACTATGGAGAACAGTATGGAGGTTCCTTAAAAAACTAAAAATAGAACTACCATACGACCCAGCAATCCCACTACTGGGCATATACCCTGAGAAAACCGTAATTCAAAAAGAAAAAAAAATATATATATATGGTTATGATAAAAAAAAAAGAGTCATGTACCATGTTCATTGCAGCTCTATTTATAATAGACAGGACATGGAAGCAACCTAAGTGTCCATCATTGGATGAATGGATAAAGAAGGTGTGGCATATATATACAATGGAATATTACTCAGCCATAAAAAGAAACGAAATTGAGCTATTTGTAATGAGGTGGATGGACCTAGAGTCTGTCATACAGAGTGAAGTAAGTCAGAAAGAGAAAAACAAATACCGTATATATGGAATCTAAGAAAAAAAAAAAGGGTCATGAAGAACCTAGGGGTAAGATGGGAATAAAGACACAGACCTACTACAGAAGGCTTTTTGTAAGAAATGAGGACGCTTCTTTCTTTAGAAGCCTCCAGAAATCTCTTTATCACAGCGCCTGTGTACTGCTGTATTCCCAGCACTGGGTAAAGTGGAGGTCCTTGATTAAAATTGTTCAATTGACCTGAATCGCCACAGATAATAAATTCACAAAACACTTAGCAGGATATCAAAAAACCCAATATTTGTTAAGAACAAAATACTTTTATATTCATAAATATTAGCAAATATATGCTAATTTATTCATATGTTGTCTAAATTGGCACCTTTTTTTTATAGAAGTATTGTCTATATCTCCAATGATGCTTTTTAAGTATTTCTCTATTTTGAAAGTTATAATCACAAATTACATATTCTGCTATTATGTTACTTGGATTTTTATAGTGATTTACTAGAGAATAAATGTGTAAGCAAGATTCTTTTAAAATATGAACTAACAATGAAAAATGAAAAGAATAAGATGCTAGGGGGAAATATGGTTAAATATTTTATAACTCAATTGGTAAAATTCTACCTAGGCCTGACATAAAAATCAAAAATTATAAAAGGGATAAATTTAACTACCTAGAAATTAAAACCTGTGTATAAAAAATAACCTAAAGAAGGTAGATATAGAAGCAATGAATTGGGAATTAATATTTTAACATAGGGACTTCCCTGGTGGTCCAGTGGTAAAAAATCCACCTTACAATGCAGGGGATGCAGGTTCGATCCCTGGTCAGGGAATTAAGATCCCACACGCCGCGGGGCAACTAAGCCCTTGTGCCGCAACTACTGAGCTCACGCGCATCAACTAGAGCCCACATGCCGCAAATTACAGAGCCAACAGGCCCTGGAGCCCATGCACCACAACTAGGGAGAGAAAACCTGCATGCCACAGCTAAAGAGAAGCCCGCGCACCACAACAAAAAAAAGATCCTGCATGATTCAACGAAGATCCTGCATAGGCAGCCAAAAATAAATTAAATACATAGTAATTAATTAAAAAATATTTTAACATATGTGATTGACAGGTTTATTGCCATAAATTACAAGGAATTCTACAAATCAATACCAAGTAATCAAGCAAAATAAGGAAAAGGCAAAATTCATTTTAAAAAAATCCAAAGAAAAAGTGCAAACAACCACCAAACATATGAAAAGAAGTTCCAGCTGACTATTAATGAAAGAAATGTGAATTCAAACAATGAGATATTTTTCTTGGAAAAAGATTAAAAGATTAAAGATTAAAAGATTAAAATCAGTGATGATCTTAATGATGGACCATTTTAGGAGATGGGAGTGTAAGTTAGTATAACTTTATCAAAAGAAATTTGAAACAATCTATTTATTTATTTATTTAACATCTTTATTGGGGTATAATTGCTTTACGATGGTGTGTTAGTTTCTGCTTTATAACAAAGTGAATCAGTTATACATATACATATGTTCCCATATCTCTTCTCTTGCCTCTCCCTCCCTCCCACCCTCCCTATCCCACCCCTCTAGGTGGTCACAAAGCACCGAGCCGATATCCCTGTGCCATGCAGCTGCTTCCCACTAGCTATCTACCTTACTATGTTTGTTAGTGTGTATATGTCCATGACTCTCTCTCGCCCCGTCACAGCTCACCCTTCCCCCTCCCCATATCCTCAAGTCCGTTCTCCAGTAGATCTGTGTCTTTATTCCTGTCTTACCCCTAGGTTCTTCATGACATTTTTTTTCTTCTTAAATTCCATATATATGTTAGCATACGGTATTTGTCTTTTTCTTTCTGACTTACTTCACTCTGTATGACAGACTCTAGGTCTATCCACCTCATTACAAATAGCTCAATTTCGTTTCTTTTTATGGCTGAGTAATATTCCATTGTATATATGTGCCACATCTTCTTTATCCATTCATCCGATGATGGGTACTTAGGTTGTTTCCATCTCCGGGCTATTGTCAATAGAGCTGCGATGAACATTTTGGTACATGACTCTTTTTGAATTTTGCTTTTCTCAGGGTATAGGCCCAGTAGTGGGATTGCTGGGTCATATGGTAGTTCTATTTGCAGTTTTTTAAGGAACCTCCATACTGTTCTCCATAGTGGCTGAACCAATTCACATTCCCACCAGCAGTGCAAGAGTGTTCCCTTTTCTCCACAACCTCTCCAGCATTTATTGTTTCTAGATTTTTTGATGATGGCCATTCTGACTGGTGTGAGATGATATCTCATTGTAGTTTTGATTTGCATTTCTCTAATGATTAATGATGTTGAGCATTCTTTCATGTGTTTGTTGGCAGTCTGTATATCTTCTTTGGAGAAATGTCTATTTAGGTCTTCTGCCCATTTTTGGATTGGGTTGTTTGTTCCTTTGTTTTTGAGCTGCATGAGCTGCTTGTAAATTTTGGAGATTAATCCTTTGTCAGTTGCTTCATTTGCAAATATTTTCTCCCATTCTGAGGGTTGTCTTTTGGTCTTGTTTATGGTTTCCTTTGCTGTGCAAAAGCTTTGAAGTTTCATTAGGTCCCATTTGTTTATTTTTGTTTTTATTTCCATTACTCTAGGAGGTGGATCAGAAAGGATCTTGCTGTGATTTATGTCATGGAGTGTGCTGCCTATGTTTTCCTCTAAGAGTTTGATAGTTTCTGGCCTTACATTTAGGTCTTTAATCCATTTTGAGCTTATTTTTGTGTATGGTGTTAGGGAGTGATCTAATCTCATACTTTTATATGTATCTGTCCAGTTTTCCCAACACCAATTATTGAAGAGGCTGTCCTTTCTCCACTGTACATTCCTGCCACCTTTATCAAAGATAAGGTGTCCATATGTGCGTGGGTTTATCTCTGGGCTTTCTGTACTCTTCCATTGATCTATCTTTCTGTTTTTGTGCCAGTACCATACTGTCTTGATTACTGTAGCTTTGTAGTATAATTTGAAGTCAGGGAGCCTGACTCTTCCAGCTCCGTTTTTCGTTCTCAAGATTGCTTTCACTCTTCGGGGGCTTTTGTGTTTCCATACAAATTGTGAAATTTTTTGTTCTAGTTCTGTGAAAATTGCCACTGGTAGTTTGATAGGGATTGCACTGAATCTGTAGATTGCTTTGGGTAGTAGAATCATTTTCACAATGTTGATTCTTCCAATCCAAGAACATGGTATATCTCTCCATCTATTTGTATCATCTTTAATTTCTTTCATCAGTGCCTTATAATATTCTGCATACAGGTCTTTTGTCTCCTTAGGTATGTTTATTCCTAGATATTTTTTTCTTTTTTGTTGCAATGGTAAATGGGAATGTTTTCTTGATTTCACTTTCAGATTTTTCATCATTAGTGTATAGGAATGCCAGAGATTTCTGTGCATTAATTTTGTATCCTGCAACTTTACCAAACTCATTGATTAGCTCTAGTAGTTTTCTGGTAGCATCTTTAGGATTCTCTATGTATAGTATCATGTCATCTGCAAACTGACAGCTTTACTTCTTCTTTTCCGATTTGGATTCCTTTTATTTCCTTTTCTTCTCTGATTGCTGTGGCCAAAACTTCCAAAACTATGTTGAATAAGAGTGGTGAGAGTGGGCAACCTTGTCTTGTTCCTGATCTTAGTGGAAATGCTTTCAGTTTTTCACCATTGAGGACAATGTTGGCTGTGGGTTTGTCATATATGGCCTTTATTATGTGGAGGAAAGTTCCCTCTATGCCTACTTTCTGCAGGGTTTTTATCATAAATGGGCGTTGAATTTTGTCAAAAGCTTTCTCTGCATCTATTGAGATGATCATATGGTTTTTCTCCTTCAATTTGTTAATATGGTTTATCACATTGATTGATTTGCATATAGTAAGAATCCTTGCATTCCTGGAATAAACCCCACTTGATCATGGTGTATGATCCTTTTAATGTGCTGTTGGATTCTGTTTGCTAGTATTTTGTTGAGGATTTTTGCATCTATGTTCATCAGTGATATTGGCCTGTAGTTTTCTTTCTTTGTGACATCCTTGTCTAATTTTGGTATCAAGGTTGATGGTGGCCTCGTAGAATGAATTTGGGAGTGTTCTTCCCACTGCTATATTTTGGAAGAGTTTGAGAAGGATAGTTGTTAGCTCTTCTCTAAATGTTTGATAGAATTCGCCTGTGAAGCCATCTGGTCCTAGGCTTTTGTTTGTTGGAAGATTTTTAATCACAGTTTCAATTTCAGTGCTTGTGATTCGTCTGTTCATATTTTCTATTTCTTCCTTGTTCAGTCTTGGCAGGTTGTGCATTTCTAAGAATTTGTCCATTTCTTCCAGGTTGTCCATTTTTTTGGCATAGAGTTTCTTGTAGTAATCTCTCATGATCTTTTTTATTTCTGCAGTGGCAGTTGTTACTTCTCCTTTTTCATTTCTAATTCTATTGATTTGAGTCTTCTCCCTTTTTTTCTTGATGAGTCTGGCTAATGGTTTATCTATTTTGTTTATCTTCTCAAAGAACTAGCTTTTAGTTTTATTGATCTTTGCTATTGTTTCCTTCATTTCTTTTTCATTTATTTCTGATCTGATTTTTATGATTTCTTTCCTTCTGCTAACTTTGGGGTTTTTTTGTTTTTCTTTCTCTAATTGCTTGAGGTGCAAGGTTAGGTTGTTTATTCGAGATGTTTCCTGCTTCTTAAGGTGGGCTTGTATTGCTATAAACTTCCCTCTTAGAACTGCTTTTGCTGCATCCCATAGGTTTTGGGTCATTGTGTTTCCATTGTCATTTGTTTCTAGGTATTTTTTTATTTCCTCTTTGATTTCTTCAGTGATCACTTCGTTATTAAGTAGTGTATTGTTTAGCCTCCATGTGTTTGTATTTTTTACAGGTCTTTTCCTGTAATTGATATCTAGTCTCATGGCGTTGTGGTCGGAAAAGATACTTGATACAATTTCAATTTTCTTAAATTTACCAAGGCTTGATTTGTGACCCAAGGTATGATGTATCCTGGAGAATGTTTCATGAGCACTTGAGAAAAATGTGTATCCTGTTGTTTTTGGATGGAGCGTCCTATAAATATCAAGTAAGTCCATCTTGTTTAATGTATCATTTAAAACTTGTGTTTCCTTATTTATTTTCATGTTGGATGATCTGTCCATTGGTGAAAATGGGGTGTTAAAGTCCCCTACTATGAATGTGTTACTGTCGATTTTCCCTTTTATGGCTGTTAGTATTTGCCTTATGTATTGAGGTGCTCTTATGTTGGGTGCATAAATATTAACAATTGTTATATCTTCATCTTGAATCAATCCCTTGATCATTATGTAGTGTCCTTCTTTGTCTCTTGTAATAGCCTTTATTTTAAAGTCTATTTTGTCTGATATGAGAATTGCTACTCCAGCTTTCTTTTGGTTTCCATTTGCATGGAATATCTTTTTCCATCCCCTTACTTTCAGTCTGTATGTGTCTCTAGATCTGAAGTGGGTCTCTTGCAGACTGCATATATATTGGTCTTGTTTTTGTATCCATTCAGCCAATCTGTGTCTTTTGGTGGGAGCATTTAATCCATTTACATTTAAGGTAATTATCAATATGTATGTTCCTATTCCCATTTTCTAAATTGTTTTGGGTTCATTATTGTAGGTCTTTTCCTTCTCTTGTGTTTCTTGCCTAGAGAAGTTCCTTTAGCATTTGTTGTAAAGCTGGTTTGGTGGTGCTGAATTCTCTTAGCTTTTGCTTGTCTGTAAAGGTTTTCATTTCCCCATCAAATCTGAATGAGATCCTTGCTTGTTAGAGTAATCTTGGTTGCAGTTTTTTCTCCTTCATCACTTTAAATATGTCCTGCCACTCCCTTCTGGCTTGCACAGTTTCTGCTGAAAGATCAGCTGTTAACCTTATGGGGATTCCCTTGTGTGTTATTTGTTGTTCTTCCCTTGCTGCTTTTAATATGCTTCTTTGTATTTAATTTTTGACAGTTTGATTAATATGTGTCTTTGTGTGTTTCTCCTTGGATTTATCCTGTATGGGACTCTCAGTGCTTCCTGGACTTGATTAACTCTTTCCTTTCCCATATTAGGGAAGTTTTCAACTATAATCTCTTCAAATATTTTTTCAGTCCCTTTCTTTTTCTCTTCTTCTTCTGGAACCCCTATAATTCGAATGTTGGTGCATTTAATGTTGTCCCAGAGGTCTCTGAGACTGTCCTCAGTTCTTTTCATTCTTTTTTCTTTATTCTGCTCTGCAGTAGTTATTTCCACTATTTTATCTTCCAGGTCACTTATCCGTTCTTCTGCCTCAGTTATTCTACTATTGATCCCATCTAGAGTATTTTTAATTTCATTTATTGTGTTGTTCATCATTGCTTGTTTCATCTTTAGTTCTCCTAGGTCCTTGTTAAATGTTTCTTGCATTTTGTCTACTCTATTTCCAAGATTTTGGATCATCTTTACTATCATTATTCTGACTTCTTTTTCAGGTAGACTGCCAATTTCCTCTTCATTTGTTAGGTCTGGTGGGTTTTTATCTCGCTCCTTCATCTGCTGTGTGTTTTTCTGTCTTCTCTTTTTGCTTATCTTACGGTGTTTGGGGTCTCCTTTTTGCTGGCTGCAGGTTCGTAGTTCCCGTTGTTTTTGGTGTCTGTCCCCAGTAGCTAAGGTTGGCTCAGTGGGTTGTGTAGGCTTCCTGGTGGAGGGGACTAGTGCCTGTGTTTTGCTGGATGAAGCTGGATCTTGTCTTTCTGGTGGGCAGGTCCACATCTGGTGGTGTGTTTTGGGGTGTCTGTGGACTTATTATGATTTTAGGCAGTCTCTCTGCTAATGGGTGGGGTTGTGTTCCTGTTTTGCTAGTTGTTTGGCATAGGGTGTCCAGCACTGTAGCTTGCTGGTCGTTGAGTGAAGCTCTGTGTTTGTGTTGAGATGGAGGTCTCTGGGAGATTTTTGCCATTTGATATTATGTGGAGTTGGGAGGTCTCTTGTTGACCAGTGTCCTGAAGTTGGCTCTCCCCCCTCAGAGGCAGAGCACTGACTCATGGCTGGAGCACCAAGAGCCTTTCATCCATCCAGCTCAGAATAAAAGGGAGAAAATGTAGAGAGAAAGAATTAGTAGAAGTAGGAAGAAAGAAAGAAAGAAAGAATGGAAGGAAGGAAGAAAGAAAGAAAGAAGAAAAGAAGGAAAGAAGGAAAGAAAGAAAGAAAGGAGGGAGGGAGGGAGGGAGGGACAGTGGGAGGAAGGAAGGAGGGAAGGAAGGAAAAAAGAAATAAAGAAGATGAAGTAAAATAAAATAAAGTAAAATATAATAAAGTTATTAAATTAAAAATAATTATTAAGAAAAAAAATTTTTAAAAAAATGGACGGATAGAACCTTAGGACAAATGGTGGAAGCAAAGCTATACAGACAAAATCTCATACAGAAGCATACGCATACTCACAAAAAGAGGAAAAGGGGGAAAAAATCATAAATCTTGCTCTCAAAGTCCGCCTCCTCAATTTGGGATGATTTGTTGTCTAAAGGAGGGAAGGAAGGAAAGAAAGAAAGAGAGAAAGAAGATAAAGTCAAATAAAATAAAGTTATTAAAATTAATTATTAAGAAAAAAAATTAAAAAAAAAAAACACGGACGGATAGAACCCTAGGACAAATGGTGGAAGCAAAGCTATATGGACAAAATCTCACACAGAAGCATACACATACACACTCACAAAAAGAGGAAAAGGGGAAAAATCATAAATCTTGCTCTCAAAGTTCACCTCCTCAATTTGGGATGATTCGTTGTCTATTCATGTATTCCACAGATGCAGGGTACATCAAGTTGATTGTGGAGCTTTAATCCGCTGCTTCTGAGGCTGCTGGGAGAGATTTCCCTTTCTCTTCTTTGCTCGCACGGAACCCAGGGCTCAGCTTTGGATTTGGCCCTGCCTCTGCGTGTAGGGCGCCGGAAGGCGTCTATTCTTCACTCAGACAGGACGGGGTTAAAGGAGCCGCTGATTCGGGGGCTCTGGCTCACTCAGGCCAGGGGGAGGGAGGGGCATGGAGTGCAGCGGCAGAGGCCGGCGGGATGTTGCACCAGCCTGAGGCTCACCGTGCGTTCTCCCAGGGAAGTTGTCCTTGGATCCCGGGACCCTGGTGGTGGCGGGCTGCACAGGCTCCCCGGAAGGGGGGTGTGGATAGTGACCTGTGCTCGCACATAGGCTTCTCGGTGGCGGCAGCAGCAGCCTTAGCGTCTCCTGCCTGTCTCTGGAGTCTTTTAGCCACGCTTTTAGCCACGGCTCACGCCCGTCTCTGGGGCTCCTTTAAGCAGCCATCTTAATCCCCTCTCCTCGCGCACCAGAAAACAAAAGAGGGAAGAAAAAGTCTCTTGCCTCTTCGGCAGCTCCAGACCTTTTCCCGGACTCCCTCCCGGCTAGCTGTGCCGCAGTAACCCCCTGCAGGCTGTGTTCACGCCGCCAACCCCAGTCCTCTCTCTGCGCTCCGACCAAATCCCGAGCCTCAGCTCGCAGCCCCGCCCACCCCGGCGGGTGAGCAGACAAGCCTCTCGGGCTGGTGAGTGCCGGTCGGCACCAACCCTCTGTGCGAGAATCACCCCGCTTTGCCCTCCGCACCCCGGTTACTGCGCTCTCTTCTGCGGCTCCGAAGCTCCCTCGCTCCACCACCCACAGTCTCCACCTGCGAAGGGACTTCCTAGTGTGTGGAAACCTTTCCTCCTTCACAGCTCCCTCCCACTGGTGCAGGTCCCTTCACTATCCTTTTGTCTCTGTTTTTTCTTTTTTCCTTTTTCCCTACGCAGGTACGTGGGGAGTTTCTTGCCTTTTGGGAGGTCTGAGGTCCTCTGCCAGCATTCAGTAGGTGTTCTGTAGGAGTTGTTCCACGTGTAGATGTATTTCTGGTGTATCTGTGGGGAGGAAGGTGATCTCCACGTCTTACTCTTCCTCCATCTTCCCCTCGTCCCTGTTTGCTAGCATTTTACACACAGTAGAATTTCTTTCAATATTGTAGTCAATCCTCTGAAATCCCTGGTGCTGATTTATCAACTAAGTTTACGTAGTGTTCTAAATCCTTTCTTAGCATTTCAACAATCTTCACAGCATGTTTACCAGGAGTAGATTCCATCTGAAGAAGCCACTTTTTTTTGCTCATGTGTAAGAAACAACTCCTCATCTGTTCAAGTTTTATCATGAGATTGTAGCAATTCAGTCACATTTTCAGGCTCCACTTCTATTTCTCTTGATATTTCCACCACATCTGCAGTTCCTTCCTCCCTGAAAGTCTTGAACCCCTCAAAGTCTTCCATGAAGGTTAGCATCAACTTCTTCCAAACTCCTGTTAGTGTTGATATTTTGACCTCTTCCCATGAATCATGAATGTTCTTAACGGCATCTAGAATAATGAATCCTTTCCAAAAGGTTTTTAATTTACGTTGTCCAGATCCATCAGAGGAGTTGCTATCTATGTCAGCTACAACCTTATGAAATGTATTTCCTAAATAATAAGACTTAAAAGTTGAAATTACTCCTTGATCCATGGGCTGCAGAATGGATGTTGTGTTAGCAGGCATGAAAACAACCTTAATCTCATTGTACATCTCCATCAGAGTTTTTGGGTGACCAAGTACATTGTCAATGAGCAGTAACGATGAGCCCCCAAACAATTATAATAGTAACATCAAAGATCACTGATCACAAATCACCAAAAAAAATACAATAATAATGAAAAAATTGGAAATATTGCAAGAATTACCAAAATATGACAAAGAGACATGAAGTAAGCACATGCTGTTGGAAAAATGGTGCTGATAGACTTGGTTGACGCAGTGTTGCCACAAACCTTCGATTTGTAGAGAACACAGTATCTACAAAGAGCAGTAAGGTGAAACATAATAAAATGAGGTATCCCTGTAATAGTAAATGATAAGAAAATCTTTGTTAAACTAAAATCTGTGGGTATTACACTTAGATTGCCTGTGATTGTTCAAAAGTAGGAAAAAATGTGGGGATACATTGTGATGTATTGCTCAAGTTGGTACTTAGATTGTAACCATATAATACTTATATCTTACAGTAAAGACCTACAGTCAAGAACAAATCACAACTATACAGCAATTTTCAGTAATTGAAAGGTCAGAATCTTTCATTTCATTTCAAAGTCAGAGCCCAAAACACCAAGACTGATAATTCCTGAAATTATTCTTTGGAATTCCAAGAGAAATACTATGTTTACATACTGTACATACAATAATTTACTAAAGTTAGTAATTTCCACTCTTTGTTCTCATAAGAGGTTAGGCTGAGCAAAGAGTCACCAATTTTATTATTTTATTGAACAGAAATTTAAAAAATAGAAATTGTTGCAGCAATTGCTGCTGTTATGAATTAAGCCAGCTCTTATTTTTAACAGACCTTCTAGATTCCTGAGACACCTTCCTAATCTGGATACATCATACTCTCCCCCTGTCTTCTCTATCATAGCAGCTTTTGTTAACGAAGCAAACTTGGGTCCACTTGCCCAATGCACAGCAAAGCCAATCTACTGATACCAGATTGCAGTGAAGGAAAGTATAGCATTAATTGCAAGGCAACCAATGTGAGGCCAAGGAAGGAGAATGGGCAGCTCACGCTCAAAGGATCCAAACCCCTGGATGGCTTTCAGAGAAGGGTTTTTAAAGGCAAGGTGAGGGAGAGGGTCGCAGGGTGACTGATCAACCCATGCACATTATTCATATTAGTTGACGGTGAGGTAACCCAGTGGTAGCTCAGGAGTCAACATCAACAACCTTCTGGTTCCAACCGGTCTGGGGTCTGTGTGCTGGTGTTTAGCATGCAGTTAATTTCTTCCACCTGGCAGGGGTTTCAATATCTGCAAAACAACTCAAGGTTAGGGTTCAGGATATTCTCTATAGCCCTTGAGGGGAAATGAAAGGTCCTTGACTTTGTTTTATGGCTAAACTATTATTATTTTGTCTTGCTTGACTATTTTCCTTTGTTTCTCCATTTTCTCACTTCTCTGATTAAATTTGCTCTTTGGAACTCAGGGAAGGCCTAGGATGCTGAAGATTTTTTACAAACAAGAGGCAGGGGACACCAGTGAGAGGTGTCTGTCCCTGGGAAGACCCCTCAGGGTCCTGCTCGTTTTCACTTCTCATAGTGGAAACACAAGATAGTGTTTGGGGGTGGTAGGAAATGAGACCAGAGGGGCGAGGCTGGACCAAGTCTTGAGGCTGAAGGATGTAACCATGCTGAGGAGCTTGGACTTTATAGTGAGAGTTTATGTTTTGGAAAAGAAAAGGAGGAGAAGAAAAAGAAGAGAAGGGGAAGAAGAGAAAATGGATTCTTGTTTGTCTGATAATGCATTCTAAGTGCTATCCAATTTCTCTTCCTCTTTTGGCTGCCAAACTTCTCAAATGAGTCCTCTATACTGAGACCTATATAATAGGATGTCAAAGTAGGATAGTTGCTATTTTCTCAGCTTTAGGTGAGGCTCTAAACTTGAGAACAAAATGTTTTATTATCCACAAATTATAAAAAGAGGTGACTAGAAAGAGACAGCCTAAAAATTAATCAGGTAAATTCATCCTTAGCCTACATTGAAGATACTTTAAGGAGAGGCTTGAAAATTAATAGAAATGGGTGAGTAGAACTTCCTTAGTGAGAGAATCATGAGAGAATGAATATACAAATGAACAGTGACTAGATCATATATGTCAAAAGAACTCTCACCCACATCCTCTGAAGCAACCAGCCAGGAAAGCCAAACTACAAACTCTGTAGCAATCAGCCAGAACAGTTAGGCCTTGATCCGTGACTGCCAGCTTCCTAATTTTTGACCTTACTTCCAACTCAGAACCAGCCAGAAAAAAAAAAAAAAAGCCAAATATGCTCCTCAAACCCATCACATAAGTTGCTCCGCTTCTAGTTAGAGCTCCTCTGACTTCCCCACACCAACAATCTCCAATCAGAGGAAACCTGAAGGCATTCCTCTCTCTATACTCTGGAGCTTTCCTACTCCCCTGCCTGCCTTTGATTCTCTGCTAAATGCAAGTGCTGGTGATGACGTCCTTATTACAAAAGGCTCTGAACAAATAGCCTCAGTTCTCATTAAGGTGGTCTTTATTGATTTTCAGAGTGCTACGGCATTTCTCCTCCCCTCTGCCTGGGCGACAGGACAGTGGCACTTCCCCCTTACCGATAGCCAAAGACTCAGGGACCAATATGCTATTCAGTTCCAGCAAATGTCTAAAGGGGAGGTTGGTTGAAGGGACCTGTGATGGCTGAAGAAAAACGGCACAGCTATGATGGCACAATTTGGTAGGGCAGGGATGTATGCAAATATCACATAGACCAAGTGTGGATCACTTAGGCTATCTTGAAAAGGACCCTCCCAAGATGACTTCCTGGGAAAGTGAGTTGACCCCAACAGAAGGTCTCTTAAAAACCCACAAAAGCACCCAGTGAGAGAAATCATCAACTTTTTGGTGGACCAATGGCAAAAACCATACAAGCGAAATAACAGTTTCTGTCTTTATTTCTTTTCCCTCCCGCAATACCATATTTAGAAAATCCGTGGGTAGAATAGTGAGTAGGAGAGGAAGTAATGAAATTTTCTTTTACCCTCAAATTTGATTATTTCAAATAGTATTTTTATTGGAATATTATTTCTTTATGCCAACACTTATTTTTGTTTTGCTGAGGCTTTTGAAAGAGTTGCTGAGAAAACTACCCTGCATCTCCTCTGCCGTGGGCCATGACACTCTTCTTGGCTAAATTATGAGTAAAGAAGTTTTCTATAAAATATTAAAAGCTTAATAGTAGAGATAAATTTGACCAATCTGCTTTCTCCCATTGTGTTGTTCTAATGCAATTAAACAATGCATTGTGAATTTGCTTTAAGGAGACCACAAATTAACCTGCAATTTTGAACAAAGCCCTGTGATTGCTCATCAGGTCACTGTTATACCCACCCATTAACCTCTAATGACTCCAGAAGAGAGAGGAGAAAAAAACAAAACAAAACAAAAAACTTCACTGGCGTTCCATCGGGAACTTTAGATCAGGGAGCCCTACAGTGCTTCTCATCTCACTGACCTGACATCACCACCCCAAAGACAGGCCTCTCTGCACTTCTTCCTGAATTCATCCCCCCATTCTTGTCTTTCCAACCACTCAGTGTGCTGTGAATAAGAGCCGTGGTAAAGAGTAGGAAATGCTGGCAGTGGGGGGAGGGGTTTCTATTTTCCATAGAGTAATCAGGGGTGGCCTCGCTGGAAAGGTGATAATTGAACAGAAAACTTCAAGAATTCAGAGAATAAGCCATGTGGATGGGGGCGGGGTGGGGAGGATGATAACATTTAAGTCAGAGCAAGTGCGAAGGATATGAGGACATGGGCTTGAGGATTCTAGCAATAGCAATGGACAAACATCACTGGAATGAAGTAAGTGAGACAGGAATTATGAAGTAAAAGAGCTAATGAAGTAAGAGGTAGTGTGTATGTGTGTATGGGGGTGGTAGGATTGTATCATGTAGGGCTTTGTAGGACATTGCGAGAACTTTGGCTTTTATTCTGTGTGAGATGAGAAGCCAGTGGAGGATGTTGAACAGAGGAGTGATTTCTCTTCTCTTGTTCAAGGAGAAAGGATGACTCTTGCTGTTCTCCTGATAGAGGAGTAGTGGTAGGTAAGGACTGATGAAAAGGAGACTATTATAACAATAGAGCAAGAACTGGGTGGTGGCTGGTTCAGGGTAGGTAGTGACAAGGAGTTGAATTATGCATATATGTTGATACAAGCAGTAGGATTTGCTGGAGGATTGAATATGGGGAATGGGAGGGAAAAAAAGGAATCAAAGATGATTCCAAAGTATTGTCTTAGGCAACTGGTGGGCCACTTACTGAGAAAGAACTGAGAACACGTGGGGGGTGAAGTAGGAGTCAGTAGTTGGCAGTCCATATGGGGGGTAGAAACAAAGATCTAACATTCACAATAAGGAGGTAGACACTGCCCAAATGTTCAGGAAGGATCCATAGGGTACACGCTTTTAAACTATGCTTTAATATATGGATGAGGTTTTCACAGAGGAGAAAGAAAGAAGAGTATCCTGTTTCTTAAGCCAGAAAAGCCATGGGAAAGCATGGGCCATTATTTGAAATCGTGATCATTGTGGTTTGGTTGCAACATATGATACACGTAGGAAATTGCAGAGATAGTTTTGAGAAAGCGGGATGGAGCAAGATGGTGATGGCCTTGCATGCTTAGTTTAGGAGTTTGGACTTGACTTGCTAGGCAACTGGGATATGCTGCAGAATTTTAAGCAAAGGAGGGAAATTATAATATTAATCTCCACTTTAAGATGTCAGTGGAATGTGGGATGGATTGGGGGAGGGCAGGTAAGGGAATGGAGTTGAAAGCAGGAAAGTAATGAAGCCGTTGTGATGGACAGTTTCTATTTGCCCTTCCAGGTTCACTCTCTGTCCTTCTTCAACCTGCATTGTGCCCCTGGAGTCTGACTGTTACAGACTATTTATATAGGTTACCTTTACCCTCTACTTTATGATTAATTTGTCCAATAGGAAACACAGCAGGAGAAAAGAGAGCAGGTGTAGAGTGAGGCCAGAGTGACTGTTATCCTGAGTCACTCACTCCCTGCCATGCGTGTCTGCTTGAAGACACAGCTCCTGTCAGGAGGCCCTATTCTACAGCAACCTGGGGTCCAAAAACTGCTCTCTTCCTTTTTAAAAAATTTTTTATTGAAATATAGTTGATTTACAATGTTGTGTTGGTTTCAGGTGTACAGAAAAGTGATTCAGTTATACATACATATGTACAAATATACTGTTCTTTTTCAGATTCTTTTGCATTATAGGTTATTACAAGATATTGAATATCATTCCCTGTGCTATACAGTAGGACCTTGTTGGTCATCTATTTTATATATGGTGATGTGTATATTTTAATCCCCAACTCCTAATTTATCCCTCCCCCCCCACACACTTTTCCCCTTTGGTAACCATAAGGTTGTTTTCTAAGTCTGTGAGTCTATTTCTGTTTTGTAAATAAGTTCATATGTGTCATTTTTTAAGATTCCACATATGATATTTGTCCTTCTCTGTCTGACTTACTTCACTCAGTATGATAATCTCTAGGTCCATCCATGCTGCTGCAAATGGCATTATTTCATTCTTCTTTATGGCTGAGTAATATTCTGTTGTGTATATATACCACCTCTTCTTTATCCATTCATCTGTCTGTGGCTCTCTTCCTTGACTCCTTAGGCCTAGAGACCAAACAGGTTTCTTTGCAGTTGGTAAATGTGTTATAATGTTCCTTAACCCTGCTCACACCCTTGTAAAAAGTCCCTTCACCAAACTGTCCTTAGTAACCCTATTCAAGCCTGCCATTCATTTGCCACTAAAACTGTATCTGTGTGCCACAGAGAAAACTCCAATCATGGTATTTAAAACTTGGTATTTTACTTTTTTTTAAAATGACATCCAGGGCTAGTGTGGTACTTTTGTGGTCATGCTGTATCTTAGATTGTATAATTCTTCACCACACTAACACTGGGTACTACATGGCTGTGGGAACACTGCCCATCACTCCCACTCTACATCCTACAGGCAGCAGGAAGGAGAAAAAAAGGGGTCCACTTCCCAACAACTTCAAGAAGTCTTACAGGAAGTCTCCTTCAACGCTTTTGTTTCCATCTCTTTGGCCAAACTTCATCACGTGGCTCTGCCTACCTACAAGTGAGACCAGGAAATGATTTTTCTAGCTGGGCATGTTGCAGCTTTGAATAAATTTGGAGTTTTGTCATTAAGAAAGAAGTAGAAAATGGTATTGTATAGGTAATTACAAGCCTCAATTCTGGTTAAATAATCCAAAAAATTGAATAGGTAACAAGGGCCAGAGAATGTGTTGAGGGAAAGGTGAAGTAGTGATGGGTACTGTGAAAGACGTACAAGATATTAATGTTGGAATGGCCCTGATTAACATCCTCTGTATTTGACAATATTTTACTTAAGCCCTTTGATCTAATAAAATATTATTTATCTGAATACACAACTCTCTAAAATCTTCTTTTTGACGCCTTTTATAGAGTATAACCAAGAAAAAAGAAATGGACTTAAGTCTGAAGAGAAATGACTAGAAAACAAAAGAATATTGGCAATTTCCATTTCTACAACTTTGGTAATGTTAAATGATGCTGGAGCCATACCAAAGGATACAATGGCAGAATTTCCATTGACCTAAATAACCTCCTGAAAATAAAATGGTCACAGAATTAAAACTGTTGAATTATGATCATCACACACATACTTTTTGCAAAGCATGCCACTCAAAAGGAGCAAAGTTCAGTGTTACTGATAAACATGAACAACTGTTGATGTGTTAAAGGTCTAAACCTGTGGGACATAAGCTTCCTTGATGAGCTGAATCTTAGGAAAAGTAATAACTTAATTTTGTCTCTCAAACTTTAATTAACACATAACATGTTCCAGGATCTTATGTTTTTTTATTAGTCTGTAGAAAGTACAGAAGAACTATATTTCTTCTCTCTCTGAGAGTTTATATTCCTTGAGATATGAAACTGTACCTCTGAAAGCTGTGTGCATTTTATGTACAGTATACTTGCAGATATTTGCAACACATTTTTCTTTCCAAAGCCCTCATGGCTGAGTTAGTCACTAACAGAACGTTGCTCTGAATGTCATTATATAGAAAACAATTCCCACCTTTAAATACATTGTAATTTATGCAGTTGTTCTTGATTTCCAAACTAAGAAACAAATTTAGAGCTATGTGAAAAATGTAAACTGAATTTTTCATTGAAATATATATGTTAACACCATAATGGTGACCATCTTTTTGAATGAAGTGATAAACATATATTCTGATTTAGTCCAGCAAGTGCTAGATTTGGTATTGGGAATCTTACATCTGTTCTTCCCAAGGAAACCCACTGTCTCTTAATTTTTACCACCATTAACTTGTAATTTGCTAAATATAAGCTAGTCACATTGTGCTTCATTTGTAAAAAAATAATTAGCATTCTAGGGTGGGGGGAAGGGATAGTTAGGGAGTTTGGGATTGACATGTACCCACTGCTATATTTAAGATGGATAACCAGCGAGGATCTACCATATAGCACAGGGAGCTCTGCTCAATGTTATGTGGCACCCTGGATGGGAGGGGAGTTTGGGGGAGAATAGATACATATATATGCATGGCTGAGTCATTTTGCTGTGCACCTGAAACTATCACAACATTGATAATCGGCTATACTCCAATATAAAAGAGTTTAAAAAAATTAACATTCTAGTTTGTCTTCCCTTTGCTATCCATCATGCTCTGTGGAGTCATTAGAAAATATACATTTATGAAACACGTCATGGCTTGTAAACCTAGAATTCTGTTTGTAATTCAATTCCCTCTCCACAGTTTACCTTGTGTTATTTATTTAACCAATATTTACCAGATTCAAAATTTTTTAAGACGTTTCCTAACTAGCCATGTCAGTCTCTGTGCTAGGAGCTAGCTGTTTAACCTTGAGCTTTATGTATTGATTAGCTCTCTATGAATTTGTGGTTGATTATATGTCTTTTGATGCCCAGGAGTTTTGTCTATGGAGAGGAACAACCCAAAGTATTTTTACTTCATTTGATTTTCAGCTTACTAAATTCATAATTTTACTTACTAGACTCGTATATTCATATTGATGGTAAATTTGGTTAACTAAATTTACTTTAAAAAGGTAAACATTAATTCCATATTAAGCATGACTGAACACCTTAAACAGAAAATAGAATATGTATAAATACAGGAATTATACAACTTATTATTACATATACCTTTACATGTATTCTAAAATAGTAACATTATAAGGTTGGTTAACATCTTCAATATTCCTAGTGTTGTTGTATAGTATTTTTACTCTACTTAATTTGATATCTGCCTAAGGTTTTAGTAATACTATGTTTAAATAGTGTTTCCAGGGGTGATAAATCTTTCCTGATTAAAAAAAGAAAAAAGACTTTTCCTAACTAGCTATGGTCACAGGATCTAGGTTATCAATCAGTTGATTATTGGATGGAGATTTTGGATATAGAATTTAGCTGTTTCTCTCAAGCAGATTAAAAATCAAGATAATTACTATCAGGCTATTTCCTTTTATGGTTAAGTTTTGCAACCATTTGTCTTTTAATAAATGATGTATTTTGAAAGTTAGTAATTTCATCTATGTCTTGTCATCATAATATATTGATCTGGTCTGTTAGCATTATTACAACATTTTTTATTCCTTAACTAGGATCTTCTTATCATTTGTAGAACCACATAACAGTTTCATCTCTTAAGGGATGCAAGAACAGGAACGTACATTTCTCTTTAAGACATTTTGCTAATTCAAATACTTTTGAACACTCCTACTTTGTTATAATGTGCTTGTTACTGTTAGAACCATTTTCTACTTGATATTACATGTGGCTATGAGGGTTGATTAGTTCTCCCTGTTATTGATACAATACCTTTTATGGACCATGTAAAAAGTGTCAAACTCTTTGCTAAAGTGATTGTACCATTTTACATTTCCTGCAGCAATGTATGAGAATTTAACTCACATCCTCTCCAATACTTAAAGTTGTCAGACTTTTTAATTTTAGCCATTTACTGGGTATTGTAGTGGTACTTAATTGTGGTTTTCATTTGCATTTTCCTGATGACTAATGACATTAAGCATCTTTTCATGTGTTCATTAGTTATTTGTATATCTTCTTTTTTAAAGTATTTGTCCATGTTTATTGGGTTGTTCAATTTACTATTAATAAGTTGCAAATGTTCTTTATTTCAAATTCACATCTTGTCAAATACATGTAACATGAATATATTCTTCACTCTGTGGCTTACCTTTTCATTCTCTTGACAGTGTTTATCAAAGAGCCAACATTTTTTTTGTGTGAACACCAATTAATCAATTTTTGTGACTCATGACATCCCAGAGTAAACAACATTTGTTCCTATGTTTTCTACTAAAATTTTAAGTTTTATTTCTTAAGTTTAAGTGTATGTTTAAGTCTAATTTTGACATTTGGTATGAAGTAAGGGTCCAGGCTCTTTTTTTTTCATATGTATATCCAACTGTTTGGGCACCATTTTTTAAAAGACTGTTCTTTCCCCATTCAATTACCTTAATACCTTTGTTGAAAACCAAATTGTCATATATATGTGGGTCTATTTCTGAACTTTCCATTCTGTTCCATTGATCTGTGTGTCTATTCTTTCACCAATAGCTCACCCTTGGTTAACTTTTTTTATAATAAATCTTAGTCCTCTAACTTTGTTCTTTTACAAAATTACTTGATTATTCTAGGTCCTTTGCATTTCCGTACAGATTTTATAATCAGTGTGTCAGTTACTGCCAAAACAACATGTTGGGATTTGATTTGGATTAGTTTAATCTATAAATTAATCTAGATACTGGGAGAATTGCCATTTTAACAGTGTTGGATCTTCCAACAAATGAACATCATATATTCCTCCATTTATTCAGATCTTTTAAAATTTGTCTCTGCAATGTTCTGTAGTTTTCAGTAAACATATATGCAAGCACATATTTTGTTATATTTATTCCCTAAAAATTTCATGGTTTTTGATACTATTGTAATAGAAATATTTTATGATTTATATTTCCAATTGTTTGTTGTCAATATATAGAAATGTAATTGATTTATTTCATGTTAGCTCTGATTTGGGGACCTTGCTAAAGTCACTCATTAGCAAGTAATTTTTTTTTTAGATTCTTTAAGATTTTGTATGTATATGATCAGTTTTCTAATAAATAGAGTTTTTATTTCTTTCTTTGCAATCTCTGTGGTCTTGCTTAATGCACTGGCTAGGATCTCCAGTAAATGTTGAAAAGGAGTAGAGAGGGACTTCCCTGGTGGTCCAGTGGTTAAGACTCTGTGCTCCCAATGCAGGGGGCCCCAGGGGTCAATCCCTGGTCAGAGAACTAGATCCCGCATGCCACAACTAAAGATCCCACGAGCCACAACTAAGACCTGGTGCAGCCAAATAAATAAATAAAATTTTTTTTTAAAAAGAAAGAAAAGGAGTAGAGAAAGTGGAGACATTCTTGTCATGTTCCTGATCTTCAAGGGAAAGTGTTGAATCTTCATTGATGCCCTTTATCAGGTTGAGAAAGTTTCCTCAGCTCAGTGAGATCTCTGCTTTGCTTGCGATCCCCCTATCAGTACAACCAAGTGGAATGTCTTCAGGCAAAAAACCAGGTAATTGTAGGGCTCATCTCATTTGTTTATCTTTTATATTAGAGATAATAGTTCCACTGTTCCTGTTATCCCATGTCTGAAAACACTTTTTCTTATATTTTATCCAGTTTTCTAGTTATTTATTGTGGGCTGGAAAATCTGGTCTGGGTTATTACATTATGGTCCCATATTCAGAGGAAATAGATAAACATCCACATATTAATACTCTCTGTTTATTTAAATCAATAAAATTAAAAACAGCTCTGTATATCATAATTTTTGTTGTGACTTTTATTATACACTTCAATTAATTTTTTAATTTTTTTGTTTTTTAAATTTTTTATAGAAGTATAGTTGATTTACAATATTATATTAGTTTTGGGTATACAGCATAGTGATTCAATATTTTTATAGATTATATACCATTTAAAGTTATAAAATAATGGCTATATTTCCCTATGCTATACAGTATAAGTATATCCTTGTTGCTTATCTATTTTATACATAGTCGTTTGTATCTCTTAGTCCCCTACCCCTATCTGGACCCTCCCTTCCTTCTCTCTCCCCACTTGTATCCACTAGATTGTTTTCTATATTTGTGAGTCTGTTTCTGTTTTGTTATATGCATTAATTTGTTTTACTTTTAGATTCCACATATAAGTGATAACATACAGTATTTGTCTTTCTCTGTCTGACTTATTTCACTAAGCAAAATACTCTCTAGGTCCATCCACGTTGTTGCAAATGACAGAATTTCATTCTTTTTAATGGCTGAGTAATATTCCATTACGTGTGTGTGTGTGTGTGTGTGTGTGTGTGTGTGTGTGTGTGTGTGCGCGTGTGTAGCACATCTTCTTTATCCACAGATCTGTTGATGGACACTTGTGTTGCTTCTATGTCTTGGCTATTGTAAACTATGCTGCTATGAACATTGGGGTTCATGTATCTTTTTGCATTAGTGTTTTCAATTTTTTTTCCAGATATATAGCCAGGAATGGAATTTCTAGATAATATGGTAGTTTTAGTTTTTTGAGGAATCTCCATACTGTTTTCCATAGTGGCTGCACCAGTTTACATTCCCACCAACTATATACAAGGGTTCCTTTTTTCTATATCCTCGTCAACATTTGTTATTTGTAGACTTTTATGATGGCCATTCTGACTCGTGGGAGGTGATATCTCATTGTGGTTTTGATTTGCATTTCTCTAATAATTAGTGATGTTGAGCATCCTTTCATGAGCCTGCACTTCAATTAATTTTTAACTTTTGAATATCTATTCAGTTTATCTATTATAAATTGAAGGCTTTTGAGTAACTCAATCTCTTCAGTTAAAAATAATACTACAATGCATAGAACAACCCCTTTGTAAACACAAAGAATTAAATTCCAGGAAGTTCTGGGTTATCCTACTGATGGGCTGACTAAGCTTCAGTAACACTGGAGAAAGTCCTCAGAAAGAAAAGCCAAGAGACCAGAATCCTGAGATAGAAAGCTGTTAGTTTATAGGAAAAGCGTCCCATATAGCTTGTTAGCCCAATGGTTCTGTCTCAATAGCTTCCTCTAAAGTCGAACTTCCATGCAGCTTGGGACTGTGTCTTCTTCTTGTCTGGATTTCAGCAGATCTAAGCACAGTGCTTTACACACTGTAGTGCCCAGTACTTTTTACTGAATGAAATTGCAAAACTTTATAATGCATAGTAAAGCATCATTTTACAAGAAAACAAATTTTAAATGAATTGCATAATCAAATTTTCCCTTTTGGTAATTTAGATCATGAAAATTAATATTTTCAGTCAGTCATCCATATAACATTTACTGGGCACTTCCTATAGGGCAACAGATATTTGTCCATTATGACAGAAGTTGCCTTAAAGTATCTATTCTCCCCTTCTTTTTGGCAATAGAACCCTGTAGTTTTTGCTTGCACCTTGTTATTTAGCTAAAAGACTGTATTTCAGTCTCCTTTGCATCTAGGTATGTTAATTTGACTTAGTTCTGGCCTATAAAATCTCAGCAGAGATTCTGTGGAAATTCTAGGAAGTCTCCTTAAAAGAGAGAGCATGTACCATTCTTCCTTTTATTCCCCAGTCTTCTTCCTGTCTTTGATGCAGAAGCTCTCCTAGCAATTTTAGGCCATTAAGACAAGGGTCATATCCTGAGGATGGTAGAGTCATGCACAGGAAAGAGCCTAATGACCGCAGAGAATCACTAAACGATTAGTGTGAATTGCCTGACTCTAGACTGCATTTACTGAAGAAAGTAAAATTCACTTTTGATTAAGCCATTGTTATTTGAGTTTTTCTATTATATGCATATGAATCAAATTGCAGCCAATTCAATTTGAAAAAAATATTTGAATATTCTACCTTTGCTGATCTTTTATGAGACTGTATTAATCTGATTTTTCACTGTGATAGTACTGTATAACAGATAGCCCTCAATATCTCAGTGACTTAAAACAGCAAAGACTTTTCTTGCTTATGAGTTGGCATGTGGGCTGCTATTCATCTGATCTTGGACATGATGATGTTTGGCTGGGCTTGCCTGGACTCTAGACTCCAGCTGTGCTCCACATGCTGTCATCATCTGGGTCCAGTGGCTGCCCATTTCTAATGATGCAATGGCAGAAGTGCAAGAGGATAAACCAAATCAGGCAAACACATTTAAAGTTTAAGCTAATATTTTATTGGCAAGTCACATAGCCAAGCTCAACGTCAATGTGATGGAAGAATATACTTCCACCTACTCTACTGAGAGGAATTACAATGACACCTGGTCATGTTGTGTGGATGAATAACTTTTCAACAGGAAGAGAGTAAAGAATCTGTTATGGAGAACTTGGAAAAGTTATAGAGATCTTAGAAAGGTTACTTTGACCTCTCTGTGTCTCAGTTTTTTCATTTGTGAAACAAAGTGTCAGGTTAGATGACCTATACCCTTTAGTTTTAAAGGTTTGTGGCCATAATTCTAGATCATCTTGTTTTCTTCTTGGTTCTTGGGAGACAGAGATATACCAAAGCATAATACTAAAGAAGACTTTTTATTTAAGTATAGATTAGGGTTATTGAACTTTAATATAAATGAAGGAACATAAAGCAGATATCAGCAGGTATATCAGGGATTTTTCTCCGTGAAATATTTCATTCTCTTCATCTCATCCTACCCTTAAAATAATAAAGGGCAGGGCTTCCCTGGTGGCCCAGTGGTTGAGAATACGCCTGCCTATGCAGGGGATGCGGGTTCGTGCCCCGGTCTGGGAAGATCCCACATGCCGTGGAGCGGCTGGGCCCGTGAGCCATGGCCGCTGAGCCTGCGCGTCCAGAGCCTGTGCTCCGCAACAGGAGAGGCCACAACAGTGAGAGGCCCGCATACCACAAAAATAATAATAATAATAAAGGGCACAGTCCATATAAATGTTCAGATTCAGATGGTAAAGTTTTGTTATCAGAAGGTCATTAACATCACGTATCTTGATGACCATATCTGGCTTGAGGGTATGGATATGCTGAGAATCTTCTAAATTGGGACCAGGAGTGGAAGTCCATAGGGAGGAGGAATCATAACCTTTCTATGTTTTCTTTTTTGCTCACTGCCCAATACAGAAGACTCTTCTCCTTTTTGAAATGACTGTTTAAAGAGTACTTAGTTCAGTTAAATCGTAACAATAAGCTGGAAAGAATTGATGACGTCTGAGCACAAATTAGCCCCAAAGTCATTCCCCAATGATTATGAATATTTTTTCTAATATTTAATATTCTACTTTAACAGAAATTCTTAATGCAAAGACCACAGACACTTAGGTCAGTGAACAACCTAAAGTTTTAAGCAAATTTATATATATTGTGCACTTGGTGGGGGAAAGGGTCTATAGCTTTCATCAGATTCTGAAATGGGTCTGCGACTCAAAAAGGACTGACCCCCATTGACACTAAAACAAGCCATAGACACCCCTGATTTCTCTCCTTTGGGCTTCTTTCTGGCATTAAGAATCATATATGGTCTTAAAATATTAAATTCATTCATCGCTAAAGTTTTGTTGAGTCTGCTATGTGTCAGACTGTTTGAAGCACCAAGAATCTGGTGCCTAAATGTCTCCTCTGGGGATAGCAAGCCTTACAGCAAAGCGGCTGGTTTCAGTAACATGGGGAGATGCTGAAAGTTGCATGTCAAGTTTTTGATCTCCCATCAACAGAAAGGAGAAAATAGCATTATAAATGTGCAAAAAGTTGAGAGACTCCTGCAGAGAAACACAAGACAAGGTTTTATGGAACATTGTTTGAAAAAATCAGTCTCTCAACAGTATTAATCACTTGTGAACTATGGCTACTTACTCAGCCCTAAGTAGTCAGAATGAAGAGATCTGATTTTTATAAATATTGGTGGCTCCCCCTCCCTGCCTCTAGAAGTCTCCTGATTAGCAGAAATCAATGAGGGAGATAACATTCCTGGCTTTCAGACTGCAAAATCAAAGCAGAGCTGTTGGAAGGCACCGACCAGTTCATATTTGTGGAACTACATTTGATACAGACGTAATTCTATCCCTACCTCTCTCCACCTCCCTCATCCTCTACCCCCTTCTACAAAATAAGTCCACATCCCCACAAGCAGAGTTGCAGAGACTGGGGACAAATAATTTCCTTTATCCTTGGTCAGTAGGCTCCTCAGACAGGCTTAGGGCTCTGGAAAGAGAATATAAACATTTATTTTCTTCCCACAGACATTCCTGGCTGAGAAACAAAAATCGAAAGATTGCTCAGATCTCTGAGGAGAAAAATGCATATCTATTAGTTTTGTTTTGGGTGATGATTGGTGTCTTGGTGCTTTTGGGCTGCCGTAGCAAAATACCACAGACTGGGTGGCTTATAAACAACAGATATTTATCTCTCACAGTTCTGGAGGCTGGAAGTCCAAGATCAAGGCGCAGCAGGGTTGGGTTCTGGTGACAGCCCTCTTCCTGGTTCATAGCCAGTGCCTTCTCACTGTGTCCTCACATGGTGGGAGGGGATAGGGAGCTCTCTGGAGTCTTTTTTTATTAGGGCATTAATCCCATTCATGAGGGATCCACACGCATGACCTAATCACCTCCCAAAGCCCCCACTTCCTAATATCATCACATCAGGCATTAGGATTTCAACATATGAATTTAGGGGAGACACAAAAATTCAGATCACAGTGAACAAAACTTTTGGAAGAGTGCACATCATCTTGAGAACTCTTCCAAGAAATTAAAGTCCCTCAACAATGAAGTGATGAAAGGGCTGAAATGAAGAATGACTTCAACATTATTAAGGGGAAAACCTCAGAAGGCAAATCATTCTCCTCGTCTGAAACAAGTTGCTGATTACAGACAGAGGACCTTAGGATTCATGTTAGATTAGACAGTGCAGGTGGTCAGATATGTGAGTGCGGTCCCTGACTTCACTAAGGCTAATAGGTGTGACGGGAAAAAATGTGGGGTTCTGAACACTCTGAACCTTGACACTGCTTGTTTGACTCAATGACAGCCACTTGCTTTCTAGGAAGTCAGGATTCGATTGCAAGTGACAGAAATGTAACTAAAGCTAAAGTAATAAAGAGGATGTGTTGGCAGGGTACTGATGAAGCTCCCAAAGCCAATATAAGATGAACAACCACCTCTTGGAAAGTCGGGGATTAGAGAAGCTCTAGGAATTTCAATAACTGGAACAAAGGGCTCCATCTGTGCCTCTCGTTGTTTCTGCTGCTCATGTTTGCGGACATGTTTCTTCATGTTGTGGAGTGGTGGGGTATGACCCTGGACTCGCATATTTATTACTTAGTGCTCCAGTTTTTTTTTGTTTGTTTTTTGTTTTTGCGGTACGCGGGCCTCTCACTGTTGTGGCCTCTCCCGTTGCGGAGCACAGGCTCCGGACGCGCAGGCTCAGCGGCCATGGCTCACGGGCCCAGCCGCTCCGCGGCACGTGGAATCTTCCCGGACCGGGGCACGAACCCATGTCCCCTGCATCGGCAGGCGGACTCCCAACCAGTGCGCCACCAGGGAAGCCCACTGCTCCAGTTTTAACAATGTCAGGGAAGGACTCTGACTGGCCTGCTTGAGTCATGAGCCCATGTTTGGCTTCTTGTAACCCTGGAGACAAGATCACATAACTTGCATTGGACCATATGCTAGAGTGAGAGGGGGGACAGAAGAATCAGTCCCCCAGAGAAAAGGAGCATCAGACACTGACGACTGGGAAGATCATTGTGAACCAGATAATCACCCCAATTAGTGTCTACTCCATCTATTTCCTGAAGATCCTCTATAAGTTTCTCTGACTGGAAGAAACTTACCGTTCCATGCTGATGTAATTCTAATAGGAAGGAAGGGCAGAAAAATCTTTCAAGGTTCTAAATGAACAGCTGAAGATATAATCCCTACAAAACCTGAGTTTCAGACTATCCCCAAATTGGCTCTCAGAGAAAAGTCCTATCCAACTCATAGTGAAAGGAGAAGGGCAGAAAAGTTGGATCCTGGGTCACCAAAGTTCTGAATATTACATTATCTTCTCTTCACCCACCTCTTGGAGAGAACTAGACAAGGTGACCAAGATTTCCTCAGGGGAAGGTGATATTTAAAAACTGCTTGTTATTTATAACATCTGTTTTTCTAAGAGGGGATAGGAGTGAAGTCTGCTAATTTGAAGATCTTTTGTTTACTTGCTACTGTTTGGAGTATAGAAGTTTATCACTTGGGAATTTTCCCCACAATTTTTTAAGTTGGAAAAAGGGCAAGTTTCTTTCTTTAATTTTTTTCTGAGTATGTTATGTAGAAAGATACATCTTCTAGTATATGATCTGTTTTATTGCAATATGTATAATTTACCTTCTAAGTCATGTGTACAGAGAGCTTAGTGTGATTTATTTAAGTAGAATAGACACAAAACACTATTTGCTAATATCATTTGCTTCTGTGATAAAAGGTACGTCAGGTCTGTATTAGTCAGGGTTCTCCAGAGAAACAGAACCAATAGGATATATATATATATATATATATATATATATATATATATATATATATATATATATATATATATTTTTATGAGGGACTGGCTCATATGATTATGGAGGCTAAGAGGTCTCGCGATCTGCCATCTGCAAGCTGGCGGTGTGGTTCCGGTCTCAACCCAAAGACCTGAGAATTCTGATGCTGATGGCTTAAGCCCCAGTCAGAATCGGAAGGCCCATCCAAAGGCAGGAGAAGACAAAGTTCCAGCTCAAACAGAGAAAGCGTATTCGCCCTTCCTCTGCCTTTTTGTTCTATTCAGGTCTTCAGCAGATTTGTTGATGCCCACCTGCACTGGTGAGACCATCCTCTTTACCCAGTCTACTGATTCAAATGTTAATCTCTTCCCAAAGTGCCTTCACAGACACATGGAGAAATAATGTTTTACCAGCTATCTGGTCATCCCTTAGCCCTAGTCAAGTTGATGCATAAAAGTTACTAACACAAGGCCTGTAAAGGGAATTTTAGCCAACGGTGCCTCAGAAAAAAAGAAAAATCCCAAGGTTTCACTGACTTGTTCAAACCATACACTATCATGAAAGGTCTATTAATGTGCTATATAACACTTGAGTGGAAGGTGAATACCAGTAGAAACTAATATTAGGCTGCTTTGCAATCATGGGTTATAAATTAGGCATATGGATATTAGACAATGTACTCAGTGATGATTATTGACAATGTTGAATCATTCAAAAGATGCTAATATATGTTCTGCTTTTACCATAAACTAGCCACTGTGCCAAATGATTTGCATGTAAAGTAGCCATCGAAGGAATTCTTTTACCACTACTCTCACCTTTTCTGGGTCTAGTGCCTCTTTCTAATGGAATCTACTTTTCTCTTGTACATACTGCCATGTAGTATGTACAAGAGCTGCCGTCTTACAGACCATGCCCCTTGGCCACAGTTGGTTGGTTCAAGGTAAGTCACCTGACTCAAGAACATCCAATAAGAGTCCATCACTGAGAATTCTGAATTTAGGAGCAGAGAGAATATGGCAGTGGGGAGTACAAAATCTCAAACTCAGGAGCAATTAGCAGCCATGGTTCTGTTTTCCAGAGAAGCTGGTAAGGAAGAAGAAAACTGATATGTCAAGAAAAATGGGCGGAAAATTTGGGTAAAGAGCAAGAGTCCTCAACTTATTCAAAGACATGAGCTTCAATTGTTTTCAAGGACCAGCTGTGACCTTGTGGCTCAGTTGTTCAATATTTCCTTCTACTATATGAGATATCTTGTCAACTAATTTCCATTTTTGCTTAGATTAGTTTGAGTTGTAGTCCTGTTACTTGTAACAAAAGCATGGAACTAACACTGTGGATTATCTCATTTAATTCTCTCCATAATCCTATGTGGTAGGTCCTATTATTCCCTTTTTATAGATGAGGAAACTGAGTTTAGAGAGGTTTAAATCTTGCCCAGGTTAAGCAGCTTGTGAACAGCATAGACAGGAGTCACACCCCAGGTAACTCCAGACACACTTTCTAAAACACAGGATTAGTGAATTATGGCTGTAAGATAGGAAGGCTGATTTTTCAAAAAAAAATTAGACCTTATACATAATAGTACATATTTTTCTTTTTTGCTTGTCTTGAGAGGATATATATTTTCCAAAAAAAGGTTGGTGTATCAATTAACCACTCCTGCAAAACAAATCACCCCAAAACTCTATGGTTTAAAACAACAATAATCAATTTTCCACGCTTCTGCTGGTAGGCAGATATACTCTGTCTGGAGAACCACAGAAACATGTGAGAGAAGGCATGGATACAGGGAGGGATAAAGAATTTGGAGCAGTTCATGCAATCTACCATGCAGACAGTTATCACAACTGTTTTGGATTTTCCAAATGATAGTGTTCTGGTTAATTATTACTCTGGATTAGGAACTGAGAAAAGGTTTCTCATGCAGTTGCAGTCAGATGATGGCTAGGGTTGGAACAGAGGGAGTGTTGAAGCCGATGGTGGCTGGCTGGGTATCTTGCTCTCATGGCCTGACCATGTAGTCTTACTATAAGGCTTAATTTGAGTTCCTTACTGCATGGTGGCCTCAGGGCACATGGACTGCTTGCTTTAAAAGCAAGACTTTAAGAGCAGATATTCTAGCTCATAGCCTTGGAAGGCAATGCAACTTTACTTCTGCCACTGTATTCTATTAGCTACAAGTGCATCACAGCTTGTCTGGATTCAAAGGAAGGATAATTCTCTATTTCAACTTCACTTCTTGACAGGGCAGTAGCAAGCTTCTAGAGCATGTGAGGTAACAGATATTGTTGGTGATTTTTATATTTTGGAATATATCATCTACCACAGGCATTATGATATAGCAGAAAATTGGACTTGTGCTGTAGTTCTGGTTTGGCACTTATTAGCCATGTAACTTTAGACATATACTCTGATCTTCCAGTGTTGGCCAATAGTAAACATCACATAATATTTATCAAATGAATGAATGAATGACTTCTTCAGCATTCAGTTTCTTCCCCTGTTTGGGATTAATAATACCTAAAGAAAGTCATAAAGAATAAATGAGAAGAGAGACTTGAAGATGTTTTGAAAATTTGAAAGGACAACTGTCTATGGGTATTCTTGTCTTTTTTCTTCAGTGCCTATGACATTCTCTTTGGAATATTCTCAATAATGACAAATTTTTGTCCTCTGAATAATTTGGCTTTTGAAAAGAGTCATTTGAAGCAGGGAAAGGACTTATGATTTCACTGAGTAATAGCATTTTGGGGTCTAAAATGAGATACCATCGTGGTATGATAAGACTGATATTTTCAAAGTAGCTGGTAACCTGGTCTGAATGACTTTTCTAAGAAAAGATTACTGTAAGTGTTTTAAGCAAAGGCAGGGGAATTGAAATAACCATATGATGGCTGCAAATAAGGGAAAATGTTCATTTGAATGTTTGTTTTAAAATAGGATTAGGGCTTCCCTGGTGGAGCAGTGGTTGAGAGTCCGCCTGTCGACGCAGGGCACATGGGTTCGTGCCCCGGTCTGGAAAAATCCCACATGCCGCGGAGCGGCTGGGCCCGTGAGCCATGGCCGCTGAGCCTGCGCGTCCGGAGCCTGTGCTCCGCAACGGGAGAGGCCACAACAGTGAGAGGCCCACGTACCGCAAATAATAATAATAATAATTAAAAAAATAAAAATAGGATTAAAAGTTTGTCATCATCACTCTTGTCCAGTGTCTGAGGAAAGACTCAAGCTTCCTTTCTAAGATGGGGAAATTTGAATTTTACTGGTGATCAGTTTAAAAAAGAAAGCCAATAGGAATTAAGTGAAATAATTGTATTTGCAGGTAAGGACCAGCTGTAGATTTCCAAAAGTTACATAAAAAGCACCTTAGTTCAGTCACCTCTATATTCATCTTCTTAAGGTTAAATTACCTTGCTATTCTTACTTATATGTGTTTTTTTTCTTTTTGTAATCTTGGTGATAATGAATGGGAAGTTATTTTTAAGTATTACTTCTGAAGGTTTTTTTTTTTTTACTTATAAAAAGCAAATTGTTTCTCAGTCACTAAAGCAAAAATAATTAATAAGAAGGAAAATTATTTCAGCAAATAGGGCTAATCAGTTACCAGCAGTTTTTTTCTTAAAGACATATGGTAGTAGTTGGCTTTCTCTAGGGAAACCTTATTTATCCATGATTAAAGTGGATAGCACTGTGCCATTAAAGTCAGCCAAGAAAAGTCTGAGCAGACTACTTAGGTAATTTTGATATTACTTTCACTTAGAGTAAAGTTTAAAAAAAAATGTTCTAAGAGAGAGAAAAGAAAAAGATTTTAAAATAAAATTATATATAATAAATATTATTCTATATGTTATATATATTTTATAATAGTATAGATATATTTTATAAGCATACATAATAAAATTAGGTGAAAGCTTTTAAAAGTATATATACTAGGATCATGCACTGGATTAACAGTCTAGCTGATTGCGTACGGTCCTAAAAAGATCACCAAAGAACATTGCATGCTCATTTCTTCTCAAACCTGAAAGGTGGTGAACAGCTATCAGAGATTTTTTGGTGGCTTATAGTCTTCCTGACTTTATGGGAAAGACCTCCACTTAAGTTCAGTTACCCACTCCCCTTTGCCCTCTTTCAGATGAGGCCAAACTCAGTCCTAAACAGTTCAGACAGCCCACAGGCCATTTTTGACTGAGCCCCTGGCTGGTCCAGAAGACAAGGAGGATATTTTTGACATTACCCTGAAAGAAAGTTATAAGCCCTGATTGGTCTTATTTGAGAAGGGCTGGGGAGCACAGGACCCACGAATGGCTCTGATAAATGATGCTGGTTTCCATAGCATGAATAGGATGTATAAGTGCTGCTGCCTTGTTCCAGGTCCTTAGAGAGTACAGATGCTAAACTCAAGTAGATCTCTCCTTGAGGGGCTTCTAATGTGAGACACAGATGGGGCTGCAGAGAGTAATTTATTCCACAAAATTTATAACTCTGATTGTCTTTTAATTTAATGAAGTCATTCTTCTTTGTGTTAGAGGTATTAGTATTTATCTTGTTTGCAATGGAAAAGTCCCTTATCTTAAAGAATACAATATTGTCTCTATGAGAAGAAAAATTTTTTGAAGTAGCTTAGAAGGCAAGTCAAGAAAGATACAATAAACTAGCTTCAGAAGTATCTTCCTCAACCACGAAGTCTGTTCAAATGTGCTGCATCACACCAAGCACCACTGAGCAGATGTTACACAACTTTGATATTTTGTAACAAAAGAGATACTTTTCCAATAACAGGAAAATAACTGAAACCTGCTTAAACATAGCAGCAGATATTGGTTTTCCTAATTAAAAGTTAAAGAGATATAACATTTAGTTTTTTAAAAAAGTACACAATCATTTTAATTTTTTATTAATTGGTGCTCAAAGATATAGATCACTACTGTTTTATGGCCTCCAAATTATAGCCCCACTCATTTTCCTAACTTTTTTTCCCATGTTACATTTTGCCTCATTCTTCCTCAGCTGCACAGTTCTTAGTTCCTTTCTTCCCCTCCATGTCCAGTCATCTTTGTCCTTCTTTCTCTCAGACTCTCCTGTCTTTCTGTGTGCTGGATTTGTTCTTTCTCCTCCACTCTGGAAATCTTTTCCTATTTCAGCTTCTCTACCTTTCCTAGAGGAAAGGACCACAGGAGAGCCTTGTGTTTTCCACCATTTTTGCTGCCATTCCCACTGTTCCCATTGTTTCTTGCTTGGATTCTTCCGTTGGGCTCCTAATCAGACCCCTAGATGCTATACTTGCACCCCTCTAGTTGATTGGCCACACTCCAACCAAGGTGATAGCTATAAAACAAATTGAATCACGGCATCCCCTGCTTAAAACACCTCATTGGGTTCCCACTGTATTTAAGATAAATTCCAAAATCTTTAAAATGACCCATAAGGCTCTTCATGATCTGTTTACTACTCTCCTCTGTTACCCACTGTGATCCATCCAGTGTGGGCTGCTTTTTGTCCTATCTTCCACCCTTGCTTTCTTTCTGCCTAATTTTTTTTTTTTTTGGAAGGGGAGGGAGTCAGAGTGATGGTTATTCTTAATGTCTTAGGCTTATTAAAAAAAAAAAGAGAGAGAAAGAGAGAGATACTGTCCACATAGGGGTTGGATGAAGCTCTGAAAATTGTTAGCTACTGGAGGGCTCAGAAAACGCTTACTATAGTGGGAGGCATTACTTTTGCTGCAAGATCATCTAAAGCCTTTTAAAAATACTATAATAATACATGCTGTTGTAACAAAAACGACTACTACTACTGCTACTCAGAAATAAGCTTCAGAGATGTCTTTCCAGATCTTTCTCTGCATTTATTAACGTATACATAAACACAGGTAAGTTATTTCTTGGATAAACAAACAAAATTATAACTTCTCACCCCAAAATAGCTGAACCTCAGGGTAGAAGGCTAGAAATTGAGATATATTTATGATGAACCCCTATAAAATTTTCTGCTTGCTTTTCCTGTGGACTGTAGAGACAGTTAAATGAATCAGTCCATTTAACAGTTTAATTTTCCTCTTCCCCCTGCCCCAACCTAGTGTGGAAATTCACCTTGGTTACTGCAAACTCTGATACACTATCTAACAGGGATGCTCCTTCACTGAGGAAGGTGTATCACGTTGAGAGGGACCATTGTTCAGGAATCCCGGGGTAAGCAGCAGTGTAACTAACCACACCTTCATCTACTATGGGTATTATCATCATTAAACTCTTGACAATGCAATGCACAACCAAACAAAAAGGCTTCTCATTCTAGTTTGCATTTTCCTTGTTGCTAACAATGGCTGAGCATGTTTTTATACATTTGTTGATAACTTGTGATTTTTCTGTGAATTGCCTACTTTTGTCTTCTACTCTATTGGTTATTGGGTTGTCTTTTATTGATTTGTAAAAGCTTGTTATAACATTGAATATTGTGATGGATGTGGAGATGTCCGCCCCCCCCAGGCCCCCCCTTCAAGGAGGGGTTTGTTGCCTCAGCTGCAGAAAGTACTATTGGCAGAGAGCCTTCAGCTGTCAGGTCCTTCAGGGATGGCGTCAGCTGCAAAGCCACCTAGCTCAAAGTCACACTCTCACCATAGTAGCTTACACCCAAAGACTGACGTGATGGACGGAAGGTTATAAAGGTCCAGCCAGTCTGGCCCACTAGGAGACAATCCTGACAGGCCAGTTTACCTCTAGATCTCCCTGTGTGTTCAACCAGAGCTGTTTGGGTCTGTGTTGCAACTGGACTTTTCCCTTGGCCCAATCCTGAATCCTTCCCCTGCCTTCACAGGGATTGATCTTAAGGGCACTTCCTAATAAATACTACGTCTCAGGTTCTACTTCCTGGAGGATCTATCCTGCCAAAAATATATATTTCATATATTGTGGCAAATGTTTTCTCAGAAAATGTTTTTCAGACAAATGTTGCCTCAGGACCTTTGCACATTCTCTTCCCTACGTCACTTTACCCTTGGCTCTCTCCTACTTACCCTTTAGGTACCAACTAAAATGTCACATCCTTACCAAGTCCTTCCCTGATCTTCAACCTAAATCAAGTCTCCCTATTATTTTCTGTCATAGCTTCCTATATTTTCCTTCATAGCACTTATCTCAGCTTTTAAATCCTATTAATAGGCTTATGTGATTATTTGTTTATGCCCAAATTCTTCACCAGACTCTAAACACCGTAAGGGCAATGATTTTCCTAGTTTTTCCATTCTTCATCCAGTTACTATCATAGTTCCTGACACATGGTACATCTTTAGTAAATATTAGTTAATGAATGAAGGAGGGAGAGAAAGGACGAGTTCTCTTTCTAAAAACATTATTTTCAAACAAGGAAAAATCCACAGCTACTGAGTTTCTAATACAAGAATCATCAACTGAAATCATGACACTATTCTGCATTCTTTTATTAGGCCATGAATTCTTTTGTGGTGTGAGCATGAGGTTTGATGTAAATTAATCCTGTCCATATTTTCTTGCAATAGGTAACTTTAAATTTATTTCAAGGAATTGCCTTTGGAACCCAGGGTTCTTTTGAATCCAATCGGAAAACCGTTATTCCATATAATTAGAATAGCATAAAAGAGGAAAAACATAAAGAAGTTCTATGGTTAAGCCATTTAAAAACAAAATTAATTCCCACTGCTCAAGGCCTAAAGGGAAAATCTAGAAAGAGGACAGAGAAAATGGGTTGTCTCATTAGATTTTGTTCAGGACCTATTATTACTAATTTAGTAGCTCACCCTTGAATTGCATTAGAGTATTACTATGATTACTAGATTTATAATATTACAAGGGATTTATAATGTGTCATTTGGAACTGAAATTTCTCATGATTATTTTAGCCTAGAAGCAGTAATAATACTTAATCAAGCAAAACTTTCTATTTCTTCATGCCATTTAACAATGCGTAGTGAAATCACATGTGATTCTTGTATGATGGATAAATTTTATTACATCCAATTTAGTAAATAGCCAGAAAGACTGAAAGTTTAATGCCGATGTATTCTGCACATCACTGGGACTTGGTTAAAAACAACTTGATTGTCTTCTACTCTATTTTTAAGAGGTGTATGGGCCTCAGGACATGGACTTATTTTCACATATATATGATCATTCAGAAAAGAATTTCTACATGTTAACAACAGCAACTTTTTTTTTTTCAGACAAAGGGGAATAAAACTAATTTCTCATCTTTCAACCCATTATGTCTCTACTTCCTGGGTGAGTCTGCTTCTTGGGCCATTTGTTTCATCAAAACTTGGATCAATATCTTTTGTAAAATAGGAAAGAAAAACGTTAAAAAAAAATGAGGACAGACAGATGTCTCATCTGCTCTTCAGTCATGACAGTTTTAAAGAGGAATCCAATATAACAACATACTTTTTTTTCTTTGTCCTCTATTCTTCTATCCAGCTCTTCTTAACCACTTCTACCAAATTACTCCTAAGGGCAAAGGGGAGAGAATATATGCCCCTTCCCTTTACTAGATGTTTACCGCCAGCAATTCTGAGGTAGAATTTAGGGGGTCAGTGAACTTGGATTTTTAAAAAAAGATTATGTCTCTATTTTCACTTACTTTAATTAAAATTTAGCATTTATGAATGTAGGCAACAAACCCTATAGTAGTGTTAGTATTATATATGATTTTTGCTTCCAATAGAAATGGTATATAATTGTTATATTATTTTTTGGATATCGCAGGTGTCTCTAAATATCATTTATATCTGTCACTACTTCAAAATTAGGGTAGTTATTAGATCTATTTCACTTAATGCTTCTGTGAAGAAGCATGTATCTTATTAGATACGATGTTTTTTCTAAAATATTTTTGTAAATACATTTCAGTGTAATTGGTTTTCTTTGTAGCTATGTATTTTATTTTATGCGTTTACAAACATAATTTTGAGAAGAGTTTCATAGGCCTCATAGGTGGCTCGTGGGGTCCATTGAATAAAAATGTTCAGGCACCTCTAAAGCAATTATTTTCAAACCTATTAGCCATTTAACCATTTTAAAGTGTACAGTTCAGTGGCATCTCATGCAGACAAAATATTGTGCAACCATCACCTCTTTCGTTTCGAAATATTTTCATCACTACAGAAGAACACCACTTACCCTTTGAGTAATCACTCCCCATTCCTCCCTCCCCCAATCTCCTGACAACCACTAATCTTTTTTCTATCTCTAAGGATTTGCCTACTCTGGATATATCATATAAAAGGAATCATACAACACAAGACCTTTTGTGTCTGATGTCTTTCACTTAGCATCAATGCTTTTGATGTCCAACTCGTAGAATATTTCAGAACTTCATTCCTTTTTATGGCTGAATAATATCCATTTGCATGTATATACCACAACTTGTTTATCCAACTCAACAACAAAAAGACAAATAACTTATTCAAACAATGGGTAATGGACTTGAATAGACATTTTTCCAGAGATCTACAAATGGCCAAAAAAAAAAAAAAAAAAACCACAACCCACAGGAAAAGATCAACTTCATGGTCATTAAAGAAATACAAATAAAACCCACAATGAGATACCACTACACACCCACTAGGATGGCTCTAATAATTTTTTTAAAAAACAGGAAATAATTATGACAAGGATGTAGAAAAATAGGAATCCCTGTACATTGCCGGTGGGAATGTAAAACGGTGCAATTGTTATGGAAAACAGCTTGGTGATTCCTCAAAAAGTTAAATATGGAATGGCCATATGACCCAGGAGAAATGAAAACATGCCTACACAGAAACTTACATAGGAATGTTTGCAGCAGTGTTATCTGTAATAGCCAAGAGATGGAAATAATCTAAATGTCTATCAATGGGTGAATGGATAAACTTAACTTCCCTTTTAATAAGAAATCTTTTGTAACAGCATCTTTACTTTCTTGAAATGAAATTGATAGATAATAAAACTTATTACACTGATAATTTTCAAAAAATCAATGTAATGCCTATCATATAAAAGACATAAAAGAAAAGTAGTTTGTAATAAAATTATGCATATTTCAATATGCAAATACTCAGGTGCCAGTACTTGAGACTTACTAAGTAGTCCTATGTTTGCATCCACATATAGACTCACTGTGAATTAGGAGTTATAAGTGCAGACTGATACAGTATTAGAGATTTGAATATCACAAACATATTAAAACAATGCAAAAAGCACTTTGTGTTATATACAAAATGACCTTAGTTTTTAGGCGGAGATAATTTTGGATAAAAAAAACAGATTTGCAGATTTTGCACCTACTTGAATGTCTGATGGGAGATTTGAGAGCAATGAAGGACATAAGACAATACTTTCTTGGGTAGGCCTATCTAAGTGTTGTAGGATGGTCAGCACCCCTGGGCCCTATACACTAAATGGCAGTAATGCTCCTCAATCTTTGTGACATCAGAAAACACCCTGACAATTTCAAAAATGCCTCCTTGGGGGCAGTACTACTCCTTTGAGAACATGTGACCCAAAGTTTACTCCTTGAATCTTGAAGTTTCTCTGAAGATTCATGTTTTATCCTTAAAATTGAATGCATATCTGCATTCTATGATACAGTATAAGTGTGCCTGTTTAAATATATACGTAACTCTCATGTATCTGAACTGCATGGAAGCCAGTCTCAGTATATTTCATCTTCCTTAAAACACTAACTTAACTCTGAAAGTGTTAATGAGTAATATAGACGTCCCTGTATCCTTCAAAGGACGTCTCAGGAAAGAGGTACACTTCACCACATATGGCAAAACTTCTTTAAAATCTGCTTTAAGACTCTCTCCTCTTTTCACAAAGTCCCTCTGTCTCCCCAGATGTCTGTCCTTCAGCTTTTCCAGCCAGGTTGGCTTCAGATCTTTTCACAATTCTCTCTAAATGTTTCACCTTAACATACTCCACCAAACAGAACAAATATTAGACAATAAAAGCCAGTGACCAAGTTTCCTGGTCCCTCCCTCCAAATGGACACAGACTCTGCAAGGAAGTTATGATCATATTTGTCTTTTTGTCTCTTTACAGTAGAACAAGGAGTTCTGGCATTTGAGTTTTTGTTTTAAAGGCTTCTGGGCTTTAGGAAGGGACCTACGGGAACACATGGGCCCTCGGATCTGCTCTCTGCAGCCCTGGCCCCGGCTTCCTCCTAAAGTGGCCCTGATTCTGATTGTGCAAACCGTTGTGGTGTTGACAGCCCCAGTGCCTTCCTCCAAGTAGCTGCTTAACAATTGCTTTACAACAAATTGATTTGTTCTCAGGGACTCTTCTGAGAGTGTAGAGTTAGGAAAAGAACTGTGAAACAGTGTCACTTTAGAAAATAAAACTTACTATTTGTGTTTAGGCATCCTGAGGTCTAAACCACCAAAACTGAGGTTCAGAGACCCACACTTTGCTCTTGGTCAGGTGGTTAGATGTGTCACACAAGATGGAAATCTCTTTTTCACTTCAACCAAATATATAGGATACTTTCTTTATTCAAGATACCCAGAGCTATGTCCTAATATTTAGATGTCTACAGGTACTATCTCCACTTTTTCATATTCTTCCCTCATCTCAGTCCAAATGGCTTCCTCCACCTTCACAGGGTCATGAATGACCTCCTTGTCAAATATGAAGGTCAATTCTCATAACAAATCAGAATGAGAGAATCCAGAAGAGAGCATTAAATAAGACACTTTTTAATTAGAAATTAAAACTTTTAAAGAAAATCAAATATTTCAGTTGTTTCATCTGTAAAAGTGCAAGCAAGAAGAGTAATAATTTTATGTTGTACACCTGAAACAATACCTCAATACATTTTTAAATTAAAAATAGATTGAAAAATAAAAAGAGAAGAGTAGCAATTTTACAAGAAGTGGCAAAAAAGTTCACTTATGATCTTTGCAAAAACTAAGTGAAAGAGTTTTAATTAAAAGAGAAGCCATTTCTAAAATAATAAATTACGGTAATAAAAATTAACTAATAAATGAAATGTTAATAAGCACAATGAATACACAAATTCATGAAAAATATAATTCTAACTTAAAATTCTGGCCCTTGCAAGAGAAGACAAACATCTTTATGTAAATTATGTCAATTAATTTATAGTAATTAAGTCACAGTTACAAGATCTGATCCAATTCAAACTAGTTAACCTCTCCCTGTTCCATGGCTACAAACAACATCCTCTGGTTATTAATGTTAACAAGATAGACAAGATTTTTAACAATTGGTGGAAACAAGCTTTTACTCACAAAAATCAGAAAGCAGAAATCTTACCAAGATGACTCTATAGTCATCATGTAACTTTATTTAGAGAGGATAGTACTTACATCTACCTAGGCAGTGGTCAGGATTTTGATCAACACCAATGTCTGGAGGTAAGTGATACAGGGCTTTCCTGTATGAGGGAGCCACCTTATTTCTATCCTGTTGCTCTGATGTATTCGATCTCCATTGCTGAGGTAACCTTCACAGTTCAAAGTGACTGCTACAGCTCCAAGCATGGCATCTTCAATCTACCTAGCAAGAAAGAAGAAATAAAAGAAGGATGTATCCTTCTCTTAACAACACATCCCAGAAATTGCATACACCACATATACTTGCGTCCCATTGAGCAGCACTTAGTTGACTGTCCAGAACTAACTATAAACTAGCAGTCTTTTTTCAGGGTGGTCATAAGCCCAGATGAAAATTAGGAACCATACTACTACAGAAAAAATGGAAACTGAATATTGGAGAATAACCAGCAGTCTGCCATAAATGTCATTTTCTTTTCCTATATCCAAATTGCCTGGAAATGTCGGTGAAAGGTTTACATATTTCTACTCCAGTTGTGAACAAGGTTCACATTGTGGGGCACCTGAGTTCTTTCAGCATCTCCAATTATTTCATGACAGTTAAAATTAGGAGACTGGTCTACCCAAGTTCCCAAAAAGATCTCTAGGAGATATCATCACTAGTTAGTTAGACTCCCTCCTTAGATCGTAGATCCTAAGATGTTTTTGTCAACAGTAGTGGCTTTGTAATGTGTCAACCTGATTAGGCTACAAACTATAAGGCAGACTCTCCCATAAAAAAGAGGGAAATTTCTTTTGTGCATATACCATGATGGTTGTATCATTTTATTGTTTCCTGACGTAGAAAAAAAGCTTAATTGTTCTTTTAACCTTTGAAATTCAGATGTTTCAACAAGACAAAATCCTATTAAGATAAAGTTGTGGGCTAATTTCTAATGATCTATATATTCTTAGAATGAGACCAAACATTCCAGGTGTCTGATTCTTAGACATATTATTGCTCCATAGCATTAAACACAATGACTTTCTTTTTGAAAATAAAAACATTGAGGTATAGTTGATGTGCAATATTATATAATTTTCAGTTGTACAACATAGTGATTCACAATCTTTAAAGGATATAGTCCATTTGTAGTTATTATGAACTATTGGCTATATTACCTGTGTTGTACAATACATCCTTGTAGCTTATTTATTTTATACATAGTAGTTTGCATCGCCTAATCCCCTACCCCTAACATGCCCTTCCCGCCTTCCCCCTTCCCGCTGGTAACGACAAATTTGTTTTCTAGATCTGTGAGTTTCTTTTTTGCTATATTCACTAGTTTGTTGTATATTTTAGACTCCACGTATAAGTGATATCATACAGTATTTGTCTTTCTCTGTCTGACTTATTTCACTTAGCGTAATGCCCTCCAAGTCCATCCATGTTGTTGCAAATGGCAAAATGTCATTCTCTTTTATGGCTGAGTAGTGTTAAACGATGGCTTTCTTTAGTAAATGATGAAGAGAAGAATTTTCCCCAGAGAATTCTTCCTCAAATTAACACCATAAAGTTTCCTAATACTTGTAGTTACCCATTGGGAGAATCCAGCATATAGTTCTAAGGGCCCTTTTGCCAATGGCTTTCCTTAACTCTGGCAACAGATTTATTCATAACTGCCAACAAGTTATGTGCATCCTGATTTGAGAAAACCGGCAAACGTATTAAGCATTTTTAGAATACGAAATGTTTACTCAAAATGAAATATTGACACTTGTTATTTTGTAAATTACATTTTAGAGTGTTACCTAGTTTATCTTGCATTCAGAAAAGTAAGTAAGGCATTTTATTAAATAAGTTTTCACTTATTGTTAATCATTTAAATCCTCATCTTTCATTCCCTACAATTTACTGAAGTATTAAAGAATCAGAATTAAGAGTGTGTTATAGCAATAAGAAGAAATAATAGGTAAACCAGGTTAAAGTTCTTTAAAGATTTTCAATATGCATTTCTGAAGGTAATATTTATTACATAATATTTAATTATTTCTAATTTAGCCCAACGATGGGCTTGCATCATTGACATCCCCTGCAATTGTCAGGCAGCAAGTCTCAATTCTAGGAGTTTACAAGTTGGAGAGTAAAGACAAATACACACGAAACCATTAAATAACATTGCCAGAGTTTATATTGATAAAACACGCCAGAGGTTGTTGAATAGAGGATTGATTCTATAAACTGATGGTTTAGGAAAACGTTTAGAATAGCACGCAGGAGGAACCAGAATAGGAAGGAAAAGACAAGGGGTGTCTAGATATTGACAATGACGCAAATATCAGGTGATAAGGACCCAGACGTTCCTCCTGGCAGTGGATATAGAAAGGAATGTTGGATTCGAAAAAATTTACAAAATTTGATGCCTGATTGGAAGTCATGGAATAATGAGAGAAGAGTCAAAAAAAATCACTCAATTTTCTCTACAGAAGAACAACAACAGCAACAAAAGAAAACAACATGTGATGTTATTCTCAGATAAAAGGAAAGAAAAGTGGGAGATTAACTTGGAGATAAAATGATAAATTTGCCTTGGGACATGTTGAGTTTGAAACAGTGCAGACAGCTCTTATTGAAGATGGAATGCTTTTCACTGGTTGGATTCTCTGAAGAGCAGACTTTGAGATCAAGTGTGGTATGTACAGTGTTTACTAGGTTGCACCCTTGGGACTGGTACGTGGAAGTGAAGGCAAGAAAGTGATACTGGGTAGAGGGAGAAGTTGAGCTGTGATGCAGGCCCAGCAACAAGTTCAGCTGACCCTGCAGGACACCCTAGAGCATAAAAGGCCAGTTAGATTCGCCCAGTGTAGGGTCAAAATCATCGAGCTTTATAACCCCAATGATTGGATGGGCTTCCCTGGAGAGGGGCATGACTTGGACAAAGCAGCTAAGGCTGTTCCTGGAGAGGCTGACAGCCAAAGCAAATAGCCCTTCATTAAAGGGGGCACATCCCAGTAACTCCCACAATTACAAAACTGTGGTGGAGATGAGAGTTGGAGCTAAAGCAAAGTTAGTTAATTAGTGAATCCAGTTCTGTTTCTGCTTCTAACACTGGTAAACGTAACACAAAATCTACCATGGTTGTAGTTGTCATTTTCTGAAATGCTGGATTATCCTAGCAGGAAATAAAAGAATTTTAGAATTGTGGAGTAGTCATTCATGTGTTGACTTTTATAAAAGCACATATGTCTCTAAAATGAATGATTATCCTTACCTACAACATAATAAATAAGCAAATTTAAAAACTGCTAATTACCGTTGCTCATGCTTGCTAGCCAATAGCTAGCTTCGGGGGCTGGGCCATGAAATACAGCAGTAGTCAATAAAAGGAATGAGAATTTTAAAACAATTCTGAACATTTCCTAACTTATCTGTTTAGGGACACATAGACTGTGATATTTCACTGGTTTTTGAATACTTTATCTAAAGGGGTAACTTTAAAAATATTTTTATGTTACCAAATGTTTAAATTTTTGTCATATTAATGACAAATAAATGTTCACAAATATTTCTAGATATTATCTAGAGTTCATGTTCATCCACTATTTGTCAGCCACACTTTTTCCTTCTAAATACATGTCAAAGTTCTGTATCATTTCTCACTTAAATACTATTATTCTATTGAGAGACAAGGTTATCACCATGACAACACAGAAACTTTGTGGAGCAGAGCTGCCATACTTATCTAGTATACATACCTTTGGATCTTTACATGAGAGAGAAATAAGCATCTATTTTATTTAAGCCACTAATATTCTTGTTTCGGTTTTTGTTTTCTGGTTCTCCCAGCTGAACTTTATTCTAATCTTAATTTTTTTCTTCTTGCATAAGAAAATATTTTAGGGTAAGTTTTGACTAACTTAAGGTCCCCTCTTTACTACCTATACAATTTTATGCAAAAATGGTGTAAAAATGTTACATGACCTATCATTATGATGTATTTAAAGTAAGAAGTTATTTGTACTTGAAAGAAAAAAAATGTAATATGTTCAACTCTAAAAACCGACTAAGATAATACTAAAAGGGAAGTTAAGTTGAAATCTTAAGCAGACCGGCAGAAAATCTTTGCAAAACACACATCTAATATATGACTGGTATCTAAAATATGCAAAGAACTCTAAAACCTCAACAATAAGAAAATAAGCAACCCCATTAAAAAATGTGGAAAAGATCTGAACAGATGCCTGACCAAAGATATACAGATGGCAAATAAGCATATGAAAAGGTGTTCAAAGTTCATATGTCATTAGGGTATTGCAAATTAAAACAACAATGAGATACCACTGCACACCTATTAGAATGGCTAAACTTCAAAGCACGGACAGCAACAAATTCTCCAAGAATGGAAAGCAACAGGAACTCTCATGAATTGCTGATGGGAGTGGAAAATGCTAAAGCCACTTTGGAAGACAGTTTGGTGGTTTCTTATAAGACTAAACTACTATTACCATATGATTCAGCAATCATGCTTCTTGGTGCTTACCAAATGAATGAAAAACATGTCCACACAAAAACCTGCACATGGATGTTTATAACAACTTTATTCAAAATTTCCAAAACTGAGAAGCAACCAAGATGTCCTTTAGCAGGTGAATGAACAAATAAATGGACTATTACTCACTGCTCAAATGGAAAAGAGCCATCAAGGCATGAAAAGACATGGAGGAACCTTAGTTGCATATTCCTAAGTGAAAGAAGTCAATCTGAAAGGCTACATACTGTATATTCCAACTATATGAATTCAGGAAAAGATAAAACTGTGGAGAGAATAAAAAGATGAGTGGTTGCCTTGGTTTGGGGATGGGGGAGGGTTGAATAGGATACCAGTCCTTTATTAGATGTGTGTTTTGCAAAGATTTTCTACCAGTCTACTTAAGATTTCTAAATAGAATAATAGTATTTAAGTGAGAAATGATACAGAACTTTGACATGTATTTAGAAGGAAAAAGTGTGGCTGACAAATAGTGGATGAACATGAACTCTAGATAATATCTAGAAATATTTGTGAACATTTATTTGTCATTAATATGACAAAAATTTAAACATTTGGTAACATAAAAATATTTTTAAAGTTACCCCTTTAGATAAAGTATTCAAAAACCAGTGAAATATCACAGTCTATGTGTCCCTAAACAGATAAGTTAGGAAATGTTCAGAATTGTTTTAAAATTCTCATTCCTTTTATTGACTACTGCTGTATTTCATGGCCCAGCCCCCGAAGCTAGCTATTGGCTAGCAAGCATGAGCAACGGTAATTAGCAGTTTTTAAATTTGCTTATTTATTATGTTGTAGGTAAGGATAATCATTCATTTTAGAGACATATGTGCTTTTATAAAAGTCAACACATGAATGACTACTCCACAATTCTAAAATTCTTTTATTTCCTGCTAGGATAATCCAGCATTTCAGAAAATGACAACTACAACCATGGTAGATTTTGTGTTACGTTTACCAGTGTTAGAAGCAGAAACAGAACTGGATTCACTAATTAACTAACTTTGCTTTAGCTCCAACTCTCATCTCCACCACAGTTTTGTAATTGTGGGAGTTACTGGGATGTGCCCCCTTTAATGAAGGGCTATTTGCTTTGGCTGTCAGCCTCTCCAGGAACAGCCTTAGCTGCTTTGTCCAAGTCATGCCCCTCTCCAGGGAAGCCCATCCAATCATTGGGGTTATAAAGCTCGATGATTTTGACCCTACACTGGGCGAATCTAACTGGCCTTTTATGCTCTAGGGTGTCCTGCAGGGTCAGCTGAACTTGTTGCTGGGCCTGCATCACAGCTCAACTTCTCCCTCTACCCAGTATCACTTTCTTGCCTTCACTTCCACGTACCAGTCCCAAGGGTGCAACCTAGTAAACACTGTACATACCACACTTGATCTCAAAGTCTGCTCTTCAGAGAATCCAACCAGTGAAAAGCATTCCATCTTCAATAAGAGCTGTCTGCACTGTTTCAAACTCAACATGTCCCAAGGCAAATTTATCATTTTATCTCCAAGTTAATCTCCCACTTTTCTTTCCTTTTATCTGAGAATAACATCACATGTTGTTTTCTTTTGTTGCTGTTGTTGTTCTTCTGTAGAGAAAATTGAGTGATTTTTTTTGACTCTTCTCTCATTATTCCATGACTTCCAATCAGGCATCAAATTTTGTAAATTTTTTCGAATCCAACATTCCTTTCTATATCCACTGCCAGGAGGAACGTCTGGGTCCTTATCACCTGATATTTGCGTCATTGTCAATATCTAGACACCCCTTGTCTTTTCCTTCCTATTCTGGTTCCTCCTGCGTGCTATTCTAAACGTTTTCCTAAACCATCAGTTTATAGAATCAATCCTCTATTCAACAACCTCTGGCGTGTTTTATCAATATAAACTCTGGCAATGTTATTTAATGGTTTCGTGTGTATTTGTCTTTACTCTCCAACTTGTAAACTCCTAGAATTGAGACTTGCTGCCTGACAATTGCAGGGGATGTCAATGATGCAAGCCCATCGTTGGGCTAAATTAGAAATAATTAAATATTATGTAATAAATATTACCTTCAGAAATGCATATTGAAAATCTTTAAAGAACTTTAACCTGGTTTACCTATTATTTCTTCTTATTGCTATAACACACTCTTAATTCTGATTCTTTAATACTTCAGTAAATTGTAGGGAATGAAAGATGAGGATTTAAATGATTAACAATAAGTGAAAACTTATTTAATAAAATGCCTTACTTACTTTTCTGAATGCAAGATAAACTAGGTAACACTCTAAAATGTAATTTACAAAATAACAAGTGTCAATATTTCATTTTGAGTAAACATTTCGTATTCTAAAAATGCTTAATACGTTTGCCGGTTTTCTCAAATCAGGATGCACATAACTTGTTGGCAGTTATGAATAAATCTGTTGCCAGAGTTAAGGAAAGCCATTGGCAAAAGGGCCCTTAGAACTATATGCTGGATTCTCCCAATGGGTAACTACAAGTATTAGGAAACTTTATGGTGTTAATTTGAGGAAGAATTCTCTGGGGAAAATTCTTCTCTTCATCATTTACTAAAGAAAGCCATCGTTTAACACTACTCAGCCATAAAAGAGAATGACATTTTGCCATTTGCAACAACATGGATGGACTTGGAGGGCATTACGCTAAGTGAAATAAGTCAGACAGAGAAAGACAAATACTGTATGATATCACTTATACGTGGAGTCTAAAATATACAACAAACTAGTGAATATAGCAAAAAAGAAACTCACAGATCTAGAAAACAAATTTGTCGTTACCAGCGGGAAGGGGGAAGGCGGGAAGGGCATGTTAGGGGTAGGGGATTAGGCGATGCAAACTACTATGTATAAAATAAATAAGCTACAAGGATGTATTGTACAACACAGGTAATATAGCCAATAGTTCATAATAACTACAAATGGACTATATCCTTTAAAGATTGTGAATCACTATGTTGTACAACTGAAAATTATATAATATTGCACATCAACTATACCTCAATGTTTTTATTTTCAAAAAGAAAGTCATTGTGTTTAATGCTATGGAGCAATAATATGTCTAAGAATCAGACACCTGGAATGTTTGGTCTCATTCTAAGAATATATAGATCATTAGAAATTAGCCCACAACTTTATCTTAATAGGATTTTGTCTTGTTGAAACATCTGAATTTCAAAGGTTAAAAGAACAATTAAGCTTTTTTTCTACGTCAGGAAACAATAAAATGATACAACCATCATGGTATATGCACAAAAGAAATTTCCCTCTTTTTTATGGGAGAGTCTGCCTTATAGTTTGTAGCCTAATCAGGTTGACACATTACAAAGCCACTACTGTTGACAAAAACATCTTAGGATCTACGATCTAAGGAGGGAGTCTAACTAACTAGTGATGATATCTCCTAGAGATCTTTTTGGGAACTTGGGTAGACCAGTCTCCTAATTTTAACTGTCATGAAATAATTGGAGATGCTGAAAGAACTCAGGTGCCCCACAATGTGAACCTTGTTCACAACTGGAGTAGAAATATGTAAACCTTTCACCGACATTTCCAGGCAATTTGGATATAGGAAAAGAAAATGACATTTATGGCAGACTGCTGGTTATTCTCCAATATTCAGTTTCCATTTTTTCTGTAGTAGTATGGTTCCTAATTTTCATCTGGGCTTATGACCACCCTGAAAAAAGACTGCTAGTTTATAGTTAGTTCTGGACAGTCAACTAAGTGCTGCTCAATGGGACGCAAGTATATGTGGTGTATGCAATTTCTGGGATGTGTTGTTAAGAGAAGGATACATCCTTCTTTTATTTCTTCTTTCTTGCTAGGTAGATTGAAGATGCCATGCTTGGAGCTGTAGCAGTCACTTTGAACTGTGAAGGTTACCTCAGCAATGGAGATCGAATACATCAGAGCAACAGGATAGAAATAAGGTGGCTCCCTCATACAGGAAAGCCCTGTATCACTTACCTCCAGACATTGGTGTTGATCAAAATCCTGACCACTGCCTAGGTAGATGTAAGTACTATCCTCTCTAAATAAAGTTACATGATGACTATAGAGTCATCTTGGTAAGATTTCTGCTTTCTGATTTTTGTGAGTAAAAGCTTGTTTCCACCAATTGTTAAAAATCTTGTCTATCTTGTTAACATTAATAACCAGAGGATGTTGTTTGTAGCCATGGAACAGGGAGAGGTTAACTAGTTTGAATTGGATCAGATCTTGTAACTGTGACTTAATTACTATAAATTAATTGACATAATTTACATAAAGATGTTTGTCTTCTCTTGCAAGGGCCAGAATTTTAAGTTAGAATTATATTTTTCATGAATTTGTGTATTCATTGTGCTTATTAACATTTCATTTATTAGTTAATTTTTATTACCGTAATTTATTATTTTAGAAATGGCTTCTCTTTTAATTAAAACTCTTTCACTTAGTTTTTGCAAAGATCATAAGTGAACTTTTTTGCCACTTCTTGTAAAATTGCTACTCTTCTCTTTTTATTTTTCAATCTATTTTTAATTTAAAAATGTATTGAGGTATTGTTTCAGGTGTACAACATAAAATTATTACTCTTCTTGCTTGCACTTTTACAGATGAAACAACTGAAATATTTGATTTTCTTTAAAAGTTTTAATTTCTAATTAAAAAGTGTCTTATTTAATGCTCTCTTCTGGATTCTCTCATTCTGATTTGTTATGAGAATTGACCTTCATATTTGACAAGGAGGTCATCGACAACCCTGTGAAGGTGGAGGAAGCCGTTTGGAGTGAGATGAGGGAAGAATATGAAAAAGTGGAGATAGTGCCTGTAGAAGATGTTTTCATAAGTGTGTCGGAAAAGCCGATAAGTAGAATTTCATAGGCTCATGAGAGAGATCTGGTAGAGAAGGAGTTCCAGGAACAATTTAACTCAACACAAAGGAGCCATTATCTATGCAAGACATGATGGATGTTCCATTCTTCAAAAATCTCAAGTGCTTGGCACGTAGACAATCCAGTGGGCCGGTCAGGGTGAAATGGGGAATAAGATAAGCTCACAAACATATAGGCACAGTACCCAGTGCCATTGTAGGAATGAAAATGTAAGAAAAAGGAAGGATAAATCACCTCTACTTGGGTTAAACAGAAAAAGGCTTCATGGAGGAGAAGGCATTTGAGGAAGTTACCGTTTTTTGGCTCTATAAGTCACGTCAAGGTCAATTCCTCACAAGGAGGCCTGATCATTATGTCTCAAAGTGATGTTTTCACGTGCGTGCATGCTTTTCTCCTACATTGGACAGGATCTAGAGCAGTGCTTGGCACAGAGTAACCATTCAATATTAAATCACTATAATAAAAACAATATTATGATAGTAAATACTGTCTGGATGAGTAAAGGAGTGAATGCATGTATGCATTAATAAGTGGCAGTGAGCTCCTCAGGGGCGGTGGACCTTATTTTGATTATCTCTGAACCCCGATCTCGCTGCGTGTACCGTGTGTATTACTGGCAGTTCACCGGGCGCTCTAATTTCAAAGAGCAGTCTCCAGGGCCAGCCTGGCTGGGGCGGGTTCCAAGCCCCGGGCCGGGAGCGACGACTCCGGGCGGTAGGGGGCGCCGGCGTGCGGCTGGGCCGGTCCCCCGGCACCACCCGCGCGAAACCGGACCCGGGTCTACGCCATGCGCGTGCGGCTACCACTGCTGCGCACCAGCTGGGCCTGGCGCTTGGGCGTCCCGGCTGCCGCTGCCGCCGCCCGCCTGCCGCGGGGAGCGAGCGCAGGGCCCGGGCCGCGCCGCGCCATGGCTTTTTACCGCACAGAGGAGCGCGGCCAGCCCCACTCTCCCGGTTACCGCCTCTTTTTCAGTAAGTAGCTCGAGGGGGTCCCACCGCGCGCCGCGCCGGAGGCTCGGGATGGGAGCGCGGCCTCCATCCCCTCCCTCTTTCGGGCCCGCCGCGATCGCCGCGCGGTTCTGGTCACTTTCCCGCACGCGGGGGCCAGCGCCGAGCCATGGGAGCTGCCAGAGATGGGGGCGGCGGACTAAGTCCCCAAACGCGGAGCGCGAGACGCAGGGCGGCCGGCTGGGCCGCGCCCGGGTCACCCTGGGCGCGGCCAACCGCCCTCCCCGAGCCGCGGGCGGAGCGCGCGTGGGAGTGCGCCCGGTCACCTGGCCGAGTCGGCAGCCGTTAGCCCAGCCCGCGTCACTGTTCTGGGTTCGCGTTAGCTCCCAACGCGAGGAGCAGAGTCCACTGTTTAGCCGACCTCCCTTACCCTCCCCCCTACCCTCCCGTCCCCCTCCCCTCCCCTCCTTTCCCCTCCCCTCCCCTCCTTTCCCCTCCCCTCCCCTCCTTTCCCCTCCCCTCCCCTCCTTTCCCCTCCCCTCCCCTCCTTTCCCCTCCCCTCCCCTCCTTTCCCCTCCCCTCTCCTCCCCGTCCCCTCCCCTCCCCTCCCCGTCCCCTCCTTTCCCCTCCCCTCCCCCTCCCCCTCCCAGTGGATGTAACAAAACTCCTGCTGAGGGCCGCCCATGAGGCGGGACTTCGGAGATGACAGGTCCAGTGGTTCTTTTTCAGGGCAGGGACTCTGATGAAGGGCCTCCCAGCAGCGTGAATTTATACTCACGAGTTTGCACCTTGAATGCGATCCACGATCAAGAGCCTCGCTGGTTGCAAAGTAGCTCATTCAACTCCGCAAATTGAGCAAACCCAGAGGGCGAAGCGACTTGGGGCACTGACCTGGCCGACTAAGATGGGAAAACACCCAGGTCTCCATTATTCTCATTTTTCTTTGCATCCCGATATTTCACTGTGTAGGTTAGCTATGATGTGAAATAGCCAGGTTGGTTGAGTTGCTTTCATGCCTCACTGATTTCAGAGCCCCGAGGGGAGTAGTACCTTTTATTCTGTAAAGTCGACCTTGCCTTATCGCCCACCTGTTAGGAACACCAGCTCTAGAGAATTTCAGATCTCAGCTCGAATCCTGGATTCTTTAGCTCTTAGCTCTGGGACCCTGGACGAGTTTCCTAACTTGCTGAGCCTTAGTTCTTCTCATCTGTAAAATAGGGCTGTAAGACTTACATGGCATAGTGTATGCAAATGATTAGTCACCAGGTCTAGAATATAAATTCTATTGTTAATAATACTTGTGATCATTATTGATACCTGTAATTTATAAAATGTTTATATGTATGCTATCTGAGCTTAGGGTCGAGGAGTATTTTATGGAAGAGAAAGCTGAATTTGAATAGTTTTGTGGTTATAATGCAGTTGATACTAAAATTCCCATTTTCTTCAGAATTGACTCCATATTCTTTTCCATCCTAATTTAGTCAAGACTGATCAGGTAGAAGGGGACCATTAACAAGAAGACCCAAATTTCTGAATGGATTGTTCCAAAAGGTTACAAAGCAATGGTTTGAGGAACAACTTTCCATAGAAACAGTGTTACAAAATGGCAGTTAGGTTTTTAAGTAGATAAAAGCTGTCTAACTCATAAAATGGTGAAAGTAATACAGTAATAAATGATTGACCAAAAAGTCAATAAATATTTATAAAATGTGCTGGACACTGTTAGATGTGGCACTGAGGAAATTTTAGTTATGGGCCCTGACCTCAAGAGATTGGTGATATCAATATAATTAATTAAGGAAAGTATAAAAACACTAAAAAATTCAAATAAAATTATTTGAATGTTGGCTGAGAAAAAATAGTCTTGAGGCTCCTAGAGCATATGGTGTAACCCACTGAGCACTGACTTTGGCATGGGGAGTCCTAGGCCTTGGTTCTCACTCTGCTGTAACTCACTGTGTGCTGATTGGCCAGGTGATGGCTTCATTTCTTACATGTTCAGTTTCTTTAGCTGTAAAATGAAGCAGTTGACCTACCAGTGATCTTAAAGGTCCTTCTTAGTGATGATAGTCCTTGGAGACATTGGATGAATAATAGATACTCTTAACATTATGTATTGGGGCCGGGCCTCTGTTAGGTATTTTTGAGGCTATATTGGCCTCTCGCTGTGGTTTGTTTCTTTAGCTGCAAGTGTATTTCAGACTCACGATTTTCTTTAACTGGAATGCCACAAATAAAATACATATATATTTTTTTCACTCAGTTGGAACAAATGACAGAAAAGAAGAAAAAAGGTTTTACTGAGGTAAATGGGCAAAAATTGGAAGAAAGGAGAATGTGGTTTGGGGGAGGGGCCAGGTGGTGAGATAGTCATTGGAAGGTATTGTTGGGTTGAACAATTCCTGAACTAAACGCCAGATGGCATCCTTGGCCCAAGACTGTTTACTGCCTGCTGGAAGGGGTAGGACAAAGTGAAAGGAAGCCCCTTTAGGATTAAGGGGTAAGGGGTAACAATGAACAATTTGCTCTTTATAAAGGTGGTCACAAATTGTATATTTTATACTCTGGCAGTATCTATGTGCAGTAGTATGGTGCAGTTCGCTCCCTTCAAAGAAGAACATGAATATAGCACTACTTGGCTGAAAAGTATTATTTAGCGTTATTACAGTGGAATCATCTCCCACATTTCCAAATATATCCCAAGCCTCTGAAATATGAGTGCAGTTGGGAGGTAGACTTTTTGGCATTTCATTTCTGTAAATGGTTCTCTTTACCATCATTCAGAAGAATTAGAATAAATGATAGATGCAGTACTTTTCTTTTTAATTGGTGTTGAACTTTGTGGGAACAGTATTGAAGTGGGACAGGGTGACAGAGGAGAAAAAACATCCTGGTGGGAATCATGAGGCGTCCTGGCCCTGTAATGAACTTTTTGTGTGGCGTTGCATGAGTAATTGAACCTCTCTGTACCTCATTTTATTAAACCACGGAAAGAGGAGATTGGACTTGATCATTTCCAAACTGCTTAGTTGAGCACAAACATCCCATGGTATGTTACTAGGCTTTCTTTAAAGGAAGAGCTTCATGGTTTAATAAATTAGCAAAACACTTCTCATTTTATCACCTTGGGGAGTCACAATGTGCATATTAAAGTTGTTGGAAATTCTTATGTAAAGTAACTTGTCCCAACTTTTGAATCCAAGAGCCCCTGTTTCTCAGAACATTTGTTGACATCTAAGTAACTCTAGAGTTTGATGGAATTCTATTTGAGAAGCATTGGGTTCTACACTAATAGTCAAAACAGTTAGGTTGTAGCCCTGGCTTGACTATTTTAGGCATCGCTTGACATCCCCTAGCTCTGTTTCTCCATCTGTAAAACGGGGATAGCACTGATGATTTTATAGAATTGCTGTGGCAGTTAAATGAGACCATGTTTGTAAAGACTATCACTGTCTCACACATGGCACATGGTTAATGTTTAATATGAATTATTTCTTTTTCCCTTTTGACTTTAAGACCAAAATTCTTGTTACGTTTTGTGAAGGATGAGAACAATGGGATATGGATAGAATTGCATACTTTGAGTAAGTCCTGATTTATTAATTCCAAGTCTTACAGTTTTCATGGGTACCAACTTGCAGTCTTTTGAATTAGTTGTGAAATCATAACGAAGTAAGACTTGTTCATATGGGACCAAAGACATAGCACTGCATGCCAATATTCTTTGGTAGTCTACATGTTTTTGTTTTGTTAATAACTTGAAAATTCATTATTTTCGATTTTTTAACTTTTCCTAAAGGATGAGGAGAAGCTACACTTTTCATAGTTTGGATTTTTTTTTTTACTATGGGATAGGTGACTGGTTCACTTAGAGAAATAGTGCTGTAGATAATTCAGATTGCTTTTATTTAGTGTGAGAACGAATCATGCAGTTCTTTAACAATGAATTTATCATTTTAGTAAGACTGTGCTTATGTTGAAGTTACTGTATGTTTTGTTTTTTACGTATGTCGTTTGAATAGAAGGAGGAATCTGCCATTGAATGTACCACACATTAGGACTTAATAAAATTTACTGAATTACATGAAACGTGTGTTTGAGTCTTAAATATGAGTTCCTGTAACTTTTTTTTTTATTTGGCCCATATCATAAAACTTGAATTGACACAGTAGATGATAATAGTTATTGTGTGGATATAGAAATGTTAGTTATATTTACTTGGTTTTTGTCATTGCTACAGCTTCCAATAAGAATCTCTATAAATGCTTTTAGTAATGATACGTAATAGTATGTTGGTACTTAGCATACATGTAACTATTTGATGTGTATAACATATATAATCAGGTATAAGTTTTGCAGTCCATTCAGTTTCCTCACTTGCTAATACAAGTAATAAACTTTCATCCTGATACAACTTGCTGTTATAAGAGAAAAACATATAGATTACTTACAAAATGATAGAATAAAATCTCATTTTAGTCCAGTCGAAGGGAAAGTTTTGACACTGTTTGGCAATGTCTAATGTATATTGATGGGCCGGATAGAATTCATTAGCTTATGCCCAGTAGGTGTGTAGTCTGATTTTTGACAAAGTGAAATACCAAAACGAGATGGTAGGGTGACTACAGTTGTTTGTCTTATCTCCCTCCTCATAAATATCCTATTAAAGTGATAGTAGGTGGATAAAAAAGGATAACCCTGAAACAACAAATAAGAAGGAGCCATCAGAGCCGGTGATTTCAAGATATTTATAAAGGAAGAAAAGCAGATGGAGATGTGGTTATTGATGAAGCGGCACGGAGGCAGTCCCAGCTGAAGTCTGTGTGCTGAGGGGGCTGTAGTTTCGGAAGAAGCTGAACTGCTTTGCAGAACCTTAGAGAGTTTGTGGACATGTTGATGTCAGATTGGAGAGAGAGTAAGAGACATGTGGAGCCTGACACAAGGGGGAGCAGTTTACGTTTTATCATGGAATAGCACACAGATGTTTACCATGCAGGCCTGGGGCTTAGGCGATGTGCTGGTTCCTTCTGCAGAAATTGAAGAAGGTGTTTGGAGGTCAGTAGCCCAACCTGATGGTGTCGCTGCTCAGCGGAGCTCTGGGCTCTGTGACATTTAGGGAACGCCCCAGTGTCACAGCCAGCTTCTTACCCACACGTCTCCGAGGGAAGCTGGCCGTTCAACAAGCCTCGCTGCATGCACATCAGTCTTTTCTAGCCTCTTATTAAATATAAGCCAAATTGTCAGGGATCACTTTCAGCCAGGGTTTCATCCTCTGTCTGCCAAACTGCTTTGCCAAAAGGTGTCCTCGGCCTGGTGCCATGGCGGCTCTGATGCCCGCGGTCTCCGCGGAAGAGGGAAGATGGCGCTTGATGGACCAGAACAGATGGAGCTGGAAGAGGGGAAGGCAGGCAGTGGACTCCGCCAATATTATCTGTCCAAGATTGAAGAACTCCAGCTGATTGTGAATGATAAGAGCCAAAATCTCTGGAGGCTGCAGGCACAGAGGAATGAGATTAATGCAAAAGTTCGCCTGTTGCAGGAAGAGCTACAGCTGCTGCAGGAAAAGGGCTCCTATGTGGGGGAGATAGTCGGGACCATGGATAAGAAGAAAGTGTTGGTTAAGGTACATCCTGAGGGCAAGTTTGTCGTCGACGTGGACAAGAACATCGACATCAGTGATGTGACACCCAGTTGCTGGGTGGCTCTCAGAAATGACAGCTACACTCTGCACAAGATCCTACCCAACAAGGTAGACCCACTGGTGTCACTGATGATGGTGGAAAAGGTGCCAGATTCAACTTAAGAGATGATTGGTGGACAAGCAGATCAAGGAGATCAAAGAAGTGATCGAGCTGCCCGTTAAGCATCCTGAACTCTTTGAAATGCCGGGCATCGATCGCGCAGCCCAAGGGAGTGCTGCCGTAGGGACCCGCAGGCACTGGGAAGACACTGTTGGCCCGGGCTGTGACTCATCATACAGACTATACCTTCATTCGTGTCTCTGGCTGTGAATTGGTATGGAAATTCATTGCGGAAGGAGCAAGAATGGTGAGGGAGCTGTTTGTTATGGCCCGAGAACATGCTCCATCTATCACCTTCATGGATGAAATTGACTCCATCGGCTCCTCACGGCTGGAGGGAGGCTCCAGAGAGGACAGTGAAGTCCAGCGCACGAAGCTGGAGCTGCTCAACCAGCTGGATGGCTTCGAGGCCACCAAGAATATCAAGGTCATCATGGCGACTAATAGGATTGATATCCTGGGCTCGGCACTGCAACGCCCAGGGTGCATCTACAGAAAAATTGAATTCCCACCCCCAACGAGGAGGCCCGGCTGGATATTTTGAAGATCCGTTCTTGGAAAATGAACCTGACCCGGGGGATCAACCTGAGAAAAATTGCTGAGCTCATGCCAGGAGCGTCAGGGGCTGAAGTGAAGGGTGTGTGCACTGAAGCCAGCTTGTACTCACTACGGGAGTGGTGAGTCCATGTCACCCAGGAGGACTTTGAGATGGCAGTAGCCAAGGTCATGCAGAAGGAGAGTGAGCAAAGCATGTCCATCAGGAAGCTATGGAAGTGAGGCAGATACCCTTTGTGTGGATCCCTCAAAGCTCTGTAGGACAGGAAAAGAAAAAAAAAGGTGACCTCCATGTGGCAAATTTAATGATCAATTTAAAATTCTCATCTCATGTGAATTCTCAACAGTATTTTCACAATGAAGCCCTCTTTCTTCCTTGAAATGTTTTCTTTTTCCTTCTGGGACGGTGCTTTTATCTTCTTTTGATGGCTTCTCCTTCAGCAGTCTCCCTTGCTGGATCCTCTGATCTGAACTCTAACCTTTGAAACGGCTCAGGACTCTGTTCTTAGCCCACTTATCTATCGTTCTCTCTCTAGAGCAGGGGTTGGCAAGCCCTTTCTGAAAAGGGCCAGATAGTAAATAGTTCAGGCTTTGCAAAACCTGTGGTTTCTTACAACTACTTATCTCTGCGTTGCAGGGCAAAAGCAACCAGAGAGTAAAAGTATGGGTATGGCTTTTGTTCCAACAAAAGGTTATTTACAAAAATAACAACAGGCCATGTGCTGGCTTTGGCCCATGCTCTGGAGTTTCTGTTGTTGCTTTTGCTGTAGATGATCCCATCCAGTCCTGTAGCTTGAGATACCATCTGTGCCTCCCAGATGTGTAACATTAGCTCTAGTCTCTTCTTGAGCTCAAGATTTACAGATGCAGTAAATGTACTCTGTATTTCCACTGAAACGTCTAAGAAGCATCTAAAGGTTAACGTATACAAGACAGAGCTCTTGGTCCCCTACCCCCACCCAACTATTTCTTTCTGTCTTCTCACCTATAAGCAGTAACTTAGGAATCACTGTTGTGGCCACCACTACTCTTAGCCCATATCTAGTTCATTAGTTTCTCCCTTCAGTCCAGCTTTTTTTTTTTTTTTTTGCGATATTCGGGCCTCTCACTGTCGTGGCCTCTCCCGTTGCGGAGCACAGGCTCCGGACGCGCAGGCCCAGTGGCCATGGCTCATGGGCCCAGCCGCTCTGCGGCACGCGGGATCTTCCCAGACCGGGGCACGAACCCATGTCCCCTGCATTGGCAGGCGGACTCTCAACCACTGCGCCACCAGGGAAGCCCCAGTCCAGCTTTTGAAATGTATGCAGAAGACAATTCTCTCCACTCCCACCCTTGCCACTATATCCATGTCACCATTGTCTTTCACTTGACCAATTGCAGTAGCCTCCTGATTCTTCACCTTGCCTCCACCATTGTCCCCTGAAGTCTGCTTTCCACCAGAAGTCATCTTGATTCTTTAAGATGTACATCTGATCATGCCAGGTTCTGCTCCTCGTATACAAGTTCCTGTGTGGCCTGATACTGGGCTTCCCCTCTGAATTCATTGCTTACCACTCTTCCTTTTGATCACTGTGCTCCAGCCATCCTGGCCTCCTGACTGTTTCTCAGACACGCCGTGCATATTCTTGCCTCTGAGCTTGCTCTGCATGCAGTGTTCCTGTCTAGATGTCTGCTTGACTCACGTCCTCACTTCATTCAGCTCTGTGCTGAAGTGTTACCTATCAGAGAGATCTTCCCTGGCATTTCCATATTTCTCTCTTTCCCTCCTTTCTTGCCCTGTACCTGCTAGAGTTAAAAACATCTTCATTGCTCCTATGCATCGCCTCCCCCACCGGAGTATAAGTTCCGTAAAAGCAAGGAATTTGTATACCTAGTACCTAAAACAGTGCTTGGGATACTGTATGTGTTCAGTAAATATTTACTGAATGAATGATTTTAAGAAAACCTCTTAAGCTAAATGGGAAAAAAAGAAAGTAGAAAGAGAACTTGAATTTTTCAAAGTCGCATGGGTGTCCTCTGAGATTTCAGAAGCGATGGCGCCCGTTAAGAAGGAAGAGGAGGCTGTGAAGAAAAGGCAATCAAAGAACAAGAACTCTTGGAAATTAAAATTGTGATGTTAAGACAAAGAAGTCAGTGGATGGTGTAGTGGGTTGAATGGTGTTCTGTTGTTTTAAGCCACCAGGTGTGTGCTAATTTGGTATAGCAGTCCTAGAAGGCTGATACAGAGGAGTTAGAACATAAGGTAAATAAATCTACCAGAAAGTAAACAAAATGTCTGAGACAGCAAAAAAATGAGGAAGAAAGAAGAGACATAGAGATTTAATCTAGGAAGCCTAACATTTGGCTAATATGAGTTCCAGAAAAAAAAGAACAGACAAAACGAAGAAGAATTTTCCAAGGAATAGTGGAAGAGATCTAAGAATTTAAGTACCCAAGTGTTCTGAGTCCCAGACACTTTCTTGTGAAATCTCTGAAAACTGACGCTTTTATAAAGAAGACGCTAAAAGTCCCTGGGGTTGGGGTCGGGGGTGGGGAGGGAGAACAGGTCACCTGCAGAGGACTGAGAATCAAACTGGTATCTGACTGACCCAGCAGCGCTGAAAGCTCAGCAACTGGACTAATGCCTTTGAAGTTCTGAGAAAATGATTTTCCTCCTAGAATTTACCCAGGCAACCATTAATCTAGGGTAAAGATTGAATCAAGATGTTTCAGACGTTTAAGGACTTGGGAAATTTACCTCCCATGCATCCTTTCTTACACAACACAAGTTAGGGATATGCTTCTGCAAAACATGTAAGTAAACCAAAAAAGGTGAATGCATGGGATCCAGAAAACAGATCTAAGCTGGAAACCAACAAAGCAGAGTCTAAGGGTGCCAAGAAAGCTTCCAATCCAGATTGCAACAGGAAGAATGAGATTTCCAAAGGGAGCCGCTTGGGTAGAGAGAGAATTCCATAGTTTTTATGGAAGCTGTGAGACATTTGAATAATTGATAGATATGATTATGACTGACAATGGAAGGAAGAAAATTAGAAGCACAAGTCATAGAAGCTGAACAAGAAAGGAAATTTATTTATGACATTCTACCTGGCCAAAAATCAACACACAGTGTTTCTTAAACTTGCCTGGCTATATGAATTATTTGGGGGTGCTTGCTAATAATACAGATATCCAGATTTCTCTCCTTAAGATTTTGATTAGATATGGGGGTCCAGCGATCTGTTTAACAAGTAATTCAGATTTTTCTTAATCTTAGGAAATATACTAACAGGAAAAGCATAGAAAACTCAGTGTGATTATAGAACATTTTATGAGCCTTGAAAAAATAAAAGTGCAGAAGATAAAATTAGAAGAGAGAAGGATGAAGAAAGAGAGGTAAAAAGCCAGTTAGCTGAGTCAAGAAATACTGTATATGTTTGGTGGAGCAAGGACTAAAGCTGTGAAGTATTAAGATTGGCCAATAGAGAATTTAAAGGGAAAGGTTGGGGTCAAATTAACTAAACTTACCTCTCAGAGCTGAAATCAGTAGACAATATTCTAAAATTGTAAATTAAAAACTAACCATATAAATATATTATTTAGGGAGATGAAGATAACATCTAGATCTAAAGTAAGTTAAGGAGGCCTAGGTGGGTTGCTCTAGAGTGGAGCTGGATTGGAGAGAGGTGGGGACTTTTTTTAACCATGCACATGCATTGCTTTGTTTAAATAACAACAAAATAGATTTTTATAAAAGTAAATTGGCAACGACTTGGTTTCAATTGTAAAGAAGCAACCAGTCTGAGATATAGATAATGAAGTTCAAACTTAAGATTTATTGCTAGTTTTCTCTGAGGCTCTAAGAAAGGGCTGTTTCTAATCTGTGCTTCAGTTGTATCTTTACAGGGTGATTACCACAGTGCTTGCTGCATGTACCGTGTCTGTCTGTCTATGCCTCATAGGTATAATATGGATTACCCTGTTCATTTTATAGTTGATCAGGATAGGTAGTACAGGTTTCTCCACTATCCAGAAAGGGAGCAGTCCTGTGAAACCATTCGTAAGCTGAAATGGCATAAAGCAAAGAAGCAATACCTCAGGATACATCTTGCTAATGAATGCACAAAATAAATGGAGAGAAAGCACAGGTGCTCATAGACACAGTTCAAAGCTATGGCAGCTTGCTGCTGAGATGATGAGTGTATAGTTCCCAGGGAAGGAGCTTGGCTGGCCACTCTCACTGCTCAGGGGTGCTCGCTGCCTCTATAAGAGCTGCTGGAAAACACACCGAGTGCTGTTTTCGATTTTTGCCTTTTTTTGTAAAAGTGAAAATCCTCTTAGGATTTCTTTCTGTTAGCAAAAACAGGTACTAATGTAGGTCTTTTGTAAAAGTGAAGTGGCATAGAGCAAACTTTTCAAAAAGCAGGGGATACCTGTACCTATCTTTAAATCCACCTTTAGAGAATCTTAATACCCTTTAAGTGGAGCCTAATAGTATACTTATATCACTGACTCTAGAAAACTTTTAATGGGTTCTCAGCCTGCCTTTGTGTGTTAGGTCAATGGTTAGCTCTCTAATTGTGCCAAGAGGACTCCTTTATTTTTTAAATTTACAGGATGATGCTGATCCTGATAACATGTAGTACTCGCCCTGTCTTATCTGTGGGCATTGCTCACATTTTAGCACTTTTGTATTCTGGCATCTAGTATGTTGCCTTTTACATAGTACTAAATCGTATCTTGCTTAATTGAAGAAAATTGAGAAAATTAAGTTTCAGAGAAATCGAGTGGCTTAATCAGGCTCAGCAAATAACGTGGCAGATTCTTGGCCTCTGTGTTCGTTGCTCCTGTGCAAATTTATTGGCATGTTGCTCATCAAAGCATTATGATTATCAGATATCTAAGGCCCTATTTTATTTTCCCAGAAATTATTCTTTTTTTCTTTATTATTATGTTTTTATTTAAACTATTTCATGATCCAAATGGCTTCTAGTAGGTTTGGTTATCTGAGTCAGACCATTCACTTACATTTATATATTTTTTACCTTCCAAAATGGCAGTTAGAAAACAATTTTAATGTATATATTGGCATTACCTTAGTGTTTGAATATATTTAGATCCCAATTTAAAGAAAGAGATATCGCATGCTTCTCACAGATCTTTAGATTTTAGTGATCACAGCCTGGTCTAGTCCTGTTTTTCCTCATACTTGAGTAGCATGTGCTCCTCTTAACATCTTAATAAGTTTGTTGGGGCTTGTCCCCAGTTAAGGAGAGCTTTAGGGAAACTTAACACAAAATCAGTGTGCCAAAGGTATCATTTACCCTTAATTACAAAGGCAGCCTAGCTATTCTGTCAAGTTTCCTGTACTTCATTAATTTTAATAACAAACTTTCCTGGTTTGTACAACTTCCTGAATTCTTAGAGCTGAGATTATTGTTAATTTCCATCACAATGATAGGTTCCAAATGTAACAACTGAAGTAATATGCTAAAGGATTACATCTTTCTTCTCTTCAAAATTCTACCTTATCTTTGTGACTTAAAGTGGAGAAAAGGATCACAGATGGTTGATTGTTATTTGGAATAAGTGTTTCTATTTATATGTTAATATACTATATTTTTCTTAATTGCCATCTCTTTTTTATTTGCTCCATATATACTTATTTTAAAAATTACATAGGATAAAATTCACTCTTCTTTTTGGTGAACAGTTCTGAGTTTTAGTAGAAATATAGATTCATTTAAATATCATCACAATCATGATACAGAACAGTCTATCACTCCCCAAAATTTCCTGTGGCCCCTCTTTCAAGTCAACTCCACCCTCTACCCTCATCCTCTGGCAACCACTGGTCTGGTCTTTATCCCTATAGTTTTGCCTTTTCCAGATGTCATCTAAATGGAATTGTTTGAGTCTAGCTTCTTTCACTTAGCACGTTACATTTTAGATTTTTTCATTTTCTTGTGTGTATCAATAGTTCACTCCTTTTTATTATGGACTAATATACTATTCTGTAAAGTGCCATTGTGTGGGTGTAACAGTTTGTTTATCCATTTACCAGTTGGACATTGGGGTTACTTCCAGTTTTTGTGGTTATTGAGTAAAGCCACTATAAACATACACTTAGAAGATTTTGTGCAAACATAAGGTTTCATTTTTTCCTGGTTAAGTACTTAATAGTAGGATTTCTGGGTCATATGTTTAACTTTATAAGAAACTGCCAAACTCTTTTCCAAAGTTGCTGTACCATTTTCATTTCCTGCCACTACATTTTATTTTAATAAAAAATATGTAAATGTGACCCACTTAAGTACCCTTGTTATTTATAGAAAAGTAAATAATCAAGCAACAAACTGATAATTTTGTTCTTTCTGTTCTTGTGTTGCTCATAGAAGACTTTAAAATCAGGCACAGAATTTGAAATTTGATGTGGTATGCAAAAGAGAAGTTTTTTTTTTTCGAGATGCATCCTTTTTAACTGATGGAAAAGAGCTTTACAGATCATAGTGAGTTTTATACCCTTTGCCACTTGTGTGCTTTTTCTCATCTTTATCCTACTTTGTGCACCGGGGTCCTTCATGAGTTAGCTTGTTGCTAGGGTGGGAAGAGAAAAATTACATTAACAGCTTGTACAGAAAAATGAAATAGAGGTATTTGCTCAGCAAATATTTACTGAATGCCTACTAAGTGCTGGAAACTTTTCTGGATGCTGGGGATCCAGTAGAGAGCATAACAGAGCAAACAGCAACAAACAACAACAACAACAATCTTCAAGAACTTTAGTCTATTGATAAGTGCTAAGGAAAACTCACACAGCATGAGAAGAGGAAATAAAATTTTGGTGGAGTGGAGGCCATTATTAAGTTATATACTTCTAATTTTATTGGACTGAAGCCATGGCTTGCTTTTCGTTTGTTTATTTAAATAAACTTTATTTTGGAATAGTTTTAGATCTGGCAAGGTTGCAACAGTAGTACAGAATTCCAGTATATCTCTTACCACGTTTTCCCTAACGTTAACATCTTTCATTACCACTGTACATTTGTCAAAGCTAAGAAACCAACATTGGTACATACTATTAACTCAACTCCACGTTTTATTTGGGTGTCACTGGTTTTTCTACTAATGTCATTTTTCTGTCCCATGATCCAATTCAGGGTACCACATTGCATTTAGTCATTATATTTCCTTAGTCTCCTCTAATCTGACAACTTCTCAGTCGTTCCTTGTTTTTTGTTTTCTAATGACCTTGAAATTTATGAACAGTATTGGTTAGGTATTTTGTAGAATGTCCCTCAGTTTGGGTGTGTCTGATGTCTTTCTCACGATGAGACTGGAGTTCTGGGTTTGGGGGAAGTGTACGACAGAAGTGAAGTACCCTTCTCATCATGGCATATCAGGAGGTACATGCTATGAACATGACTGGTGATATTAACCTTGATCACTTGGTTAAGGGTACTGCTTGTCAAGCGTTCTCCACTGAAATGTTTTCCCCTTCCATACTCTATTCTTTGGAAGTGAGCCACTAAGTCCAGTCCACAATTGGGGGGACAGGGTAAGCTTTACTTCTTGGAGGGGAGGACGTCTACATATATTGTTTAGAATTTTTCTGAAAGTAAGACTTGTCTCTTACCCCTCATTTATTTATTTATACAATCATTTATTTGTATGACTGTGGACTCACCTATATTTATTGTATACTTTGGGTTATGATTCAATACAGGCATACCTTATTTTATTGCACTTTGTTGTACTTCAAAGATACTGTGTTATTTACAAATAGTTTTGTGGCAACACTGTGTTGTACAAGTCTGTTGGTGCCAATTCCCAGCGACATTTGCTCATTCGGTGTCTCTGTGTCACATTTTCATAGTTCTTGCAATATTTGTTATGGTGATATGTGATCAATGATCTTTGGTTTTACCAGTACGACTCACTGAAGGCTCAGATGATGGTTGGTGTTTTTTTAGCAATAAAGTATTTTTTAATTAAGGTATATATATTGTTTTTTAAGATATAATATTGTTGCACACTTAGAAGACTACAGTGTAATAATGTAAGCATAACTTTTATATGCACTGTGAAACCAAAAATTTGTGTGACTTGCTTCATTGTGATATTCACTTTGTTACAGTGGTCTGAAACCAAGCCCACAGTATCTCCAAGGTTTGCCCATACCCATTATTTATTTTGTCACTCAACTTGTTCCAGCTTTGGCCTTTGGGAACTCTTTCAGGTTGGCTCCATTTCCCTTTGACATACCTCCAGCCTTTTGTTTTGAGCACTTGGTTGGTTTCTGGTAGTACAGGATATTCCAGGCTCATCTTGTATATTCTTTGCCCCAGGCTTAGAATCATCCCATTCTTCAAGAAGCCCTAGTTCTTTTCATTGGAGAATGGTATTTAGAAGCCAAGATTTGGGTGCTAGGTATACTCATTGCTACTGGAGTGTCAGCCAGTCCTCATTTTATTTATTAAGATATTTTTAAAGTCTGAATTTGAAAATTATACCAAAGAAGTAGCAGGCCAGAAGTAGAACATACCCTGACTTAAGAAATTGCAAAGTGAAAATTTTCTATGGCTGTATTAAGCCCAGCTTTTAGAAACATTCATTCCAGCAAAAGTATGCATTGGGTTATTGTATTTTGTTTAAATAATATATACTTTTAAAGGTATTTTATATATACATTTCAGTATGCAATGAGGATAAAATAGTTTCTGTTACTGAAATTTTTGTTTTAAGCTCACCTTAATATTAGCATCCTTATCACTTTGAGTGGAACAAATGATTCGTTTCTTTTAATTTGGTAGGACCTTTAATCCTTTGTTCATGTAAATTGTAGGTGGAAATTAGGAATTCTATTGCTAGGTTTCTCTTGGGAAAATTGACATCAGTTTTAGTCCATTTCACTTATTAATCAGTCTCTTTTCGAAAGTAAGATTTTTCATATTTGGGGTTTTCGTCTAATTTAGACATATTTTGCTTTGGATGTTTACGCCACAGGAATAAGTAAATGGTTTCAGGAACTCAAATATGGTTGATTTGGTGTGTACAGCAGTCCCACTTGTCTGTGGTTTTGCTTTTCACAGTTTCAATTACCCTTGGTCATATGTGGTCTGAAAATATTAAATGGAAAATTCCAGAAGTAAATATTTCATAAGTTTTAAATTGTGTGCCACACTATTCTGAGTAGTGTGATGAAATCTGGTGCTGTTCTGTTTTGTCCTGCCTTGTCCCTGTCCTGGGCATGAGTCATACCTTTGTCCAGCCTTAGTAGATATCTCGGTTGTCAGACCCACTGCCCAGGCACCACAGAGCTTGTGTTCAGGTAACCCTTATTTTCCTTAATAATGGCTCCAAAGCGCAAGAATAGTGATGCTGGCAATTCGGATATTCTCTTACTGTGCCTAATTTATAAATTAAACTTTATCATAGGTATGTGTGTATAGGAAAAAAAAAAAACATATGTAGGGTTACTATCCACAGCTTCAGGCATCCATTGGGGTCTTAGAATGTATCCCCCGAAGATAAGGGGGGACTACTGTTTTTCTCTTTCGTAATCAGATTGGAGCAAGTTTTAAAAGTTGAATTAAACTTTAAATTGGGAGTTAAAGTTAATTTTGAAAAAAAAACATTAAAAACGTGTTTAAAATTTAAAAGTGGGTAAGAGTATAATTGCTCTAAAGAACAAGATAGACCATTGCTTTAATTCTGTGTTTTTGTTTATTTTCCTTTGCAGAGAATGTAGCTGGTCACTACATTTCCCCCTTTCATGATATTCCTCTGAAGGCGGACTCTGAAGAGGTATTGTTTTAACTTGTTTGGGGCATGAAAATATGTACTTCTCGTATCACCATAAAATGCTTTTTGGAAGCATCTTGAAAGGAAAGAATGTGGTCGGAAGCTGAGAAGGGCAACAGAGTTATCATAACAGGATTATAAGCCTCCTTCGTGAATTAGAATTTGGATAAGAATAGGATTCTTCCAGGAGGACTTGAGGAGAAAGAGATGTTAGTCGATAAAGCTTAGAATTTGGTCAGAAATAAAGATTTAAGGTATAGAATTTAAGAGGTTAACAAGAGGCTTATTTTAAGTAGTAGTAACAGTAGTAGTAGAAGTAATAACATTTGTGAATTATTTTGTTTGCTAGCCACCATGTGAACATATGACATTTTATTTAATCCTTATGAGTTGCTATTATCATCTCTAAGGACACCGGAGCCGAAGGCATGTTATTGACTTGTCTAAGGTCACGCAGCTGGTAAGTGCCAGAACCAGGTTTTGAACTAGCATTTCTGACCACAGAGTTCATGCTCTTTAACTACTCTACGAGACAGATGCTAGAAAGATAAAGTTGGGAAGATTGTAGTCTTTGAATAGTTATTCTTTTAGAACCTAAAATTACTTGACAGGTGTGACGGTGGAAGGGATGTAAGTCAGGTCAGAGGGAGATCTTCTGCTGAAGGTGGAACTAAGAGGGGCTCGGAATATTGGAACCTTCCGAGGACTCTCCTGACTAGCTGGTGAGATGGCATAATTGGCAGTGGATGTTAGTAGTCACCATGACGTTGGAAGTTCTTTTCTTGAAATCTGAGTAGTTACAATAATTGGCTGACTTCATCTGTTAAGTAAGTTAACCAGGACTATGTTCCTGGTTGAGATTATATGGGGCTAGTTAGTGGGGTGGGGTTTTCTAGAACTGTGGGGAGATGAGTGTGAGGGCAGAGGCCAGTGAAGAAGTGGGAAGCTGCTTCAGATGCAAGGCTGGTTTGACCTTTTTGGTGTTACCTCAGGGACTGAATTTCAGGCATCATCCAAAGGTTCTGGAACTCTGGAGTAGGACTTACGCTGCCTTGCAGCCCTTCACAGGGCTGGACTGTCCATAACAGTGGCAGCGGGGAGAATAGTAGCAAAGATTTATTGAGCGTTTGTAGTGCTTAGGCAAGCACTGTGCCCAGAGCTTGACTTGCATTATTTCAAAAAAATGTGCCGGACTACTATTATCATCCTTATTTTGTTAATGAGGTTAAGTACCTTGCTCATGGTCACAAATCTAGTTTGCTGTGGAGGTGAGATTTGAACTTAGGTGCTCTAACTCCACAGACTGTATCTTTTTTTTTTTTTTTAAACATTTCTTCAGGCTTTATTTTAAATGATAGCAGGTTTGAGGTCAAGAAGACAATAGGTGATGGTGACTTGATATAGTAAAAAAAAAAAAAAAGCGAAAGGAAAGGTATTTTATTCTAAACTATTATTTACAAACACATTTAAAGCTATAGTCATTTCCTATAATGTCTATAGAATTTTCTATAAATAATTTTCCCAGAAAGAGCGAGGAAAAGGATGCTCGGCAACAGGGGTACCCTTTTCTACAAAGCCTGTGTCTTAACTGCTCTTGTGTAATTCTTCTAGCTCATTACTTCCGAGGAGTATTCAGCTACAGGACAAGGAGTCATGTAATCTGGAGAGAGAAAGAAACCAATGAGAGGGCAGAAAGAACTCCACAGTACTGTGTGTGTGTGTGAATGTGTGTATGTGTATGTGTGTGTGTCCATGTGTTTTGTTTTGTTGTGGCCAGTGAGCTGTCCAACCTAGATAATCTCACGTCTCCCAAAAATTCTCTTTGATTTTGGCCAAAAGTGCGTGCATTCATCTATTTATTTACTCATAGACTTATTCATTCAGTAAACAGTTATTGCATGCTTATTAGGAGCCTGACAGTATTCCAAGCACTAGAGTTGCAGTGGTAAATAAGGTGAATATAGTTCCCACTCAGCCGGAGGAGACTAACAACCTGAAAATAAACAAGTCAATCCGATAATGTTATGTGCTCAAAAACTAGAATAGGGTAAGGAGGGTAGGAGTGACTGGTGGGTGCTGCTTCAGGTGTACTGTAACAAAATCTTTATACCTGATCACAGTAACAATGATAATAATAATATTTGGAGGAATCATGTAGTAGGTAGGGGTGGAGGTGGAACAAAGAGTGGGCTTTAAACATCCCAGTGGGCATAATATTCTGCCTAAGGAGGATGGGTTTTGGGGAACATGAGATTTGGGGTTATGAAAAATTGAGGATAGGGCAGGACAAAGTATAACAGGCTATACTGGTGAATTCTGGGCCTTTTGGAGACTGGTACACACAGTGGTTATGTAAATAGGTTTCCCTGGTTCCCAGTCCTAATGGGTAGAATGGTTGCACCTTATACTTTGGGTGGTGGTATTTTAGGAACAGGAATAATGTTTCCGGGCCGGCTTGGAATAATTGTTTTGCTGTTAGTTTTTGTTTCCTCCACTAGTTGTTTTGGTGTGTAAAAGTTACATATAATGTGTGAGCATTTGTGAATGGCATAATTTTTCTTCTCAACCCACCATACACTCTTAATTTAAAAGTGCTTGATGGAGGCATAGTAATCACACCTTGGTGGAAATCACAGGCAGGAGGTGCAGCCGAGTACTTTCATGGCTTGTTAGTCATACTCCCTGAAGTTTCATTCCAATAATGAAATGACTGTTTTAAGCATAGTCACTGGAAGCTGCCAGTCTTTCCTTAAAGACTGAACAGAGCCTTTGCTTGTTTTATAAAAACTAGGAAAGTATACTTGAAAGAGATGTAGCTTTTCTGATAATTTGTTTTGTGAAACACTTTGATGCTCATGCACTGGGGATGCAAATGCTGAGAGAAAAATGAAGTGGGCATTTGGTGGATTCTCTGTTGAATCAGGTTCCTGGAAGCCTCTGTAGTGGAGTGTTTATTCAATAGGCATATTTTCATTGCTCTGCAGTCAATGCAGCTGTATTCTTTCGTGAAATATCACAATCATAAATACTTTCTTTTTTAAATTGAAGTATAGTTAATTTACAGTGATTCAGGTGTACAGCAAAGTGATTCAGTTTTATATGTATACACACACACAAACACACAATATATATATATTCTTTTTCAGATTCTGTTCCATTATAGGTTATTACAAGATATTGAATATAGTTCCCTGTGCTATAGAGTAGGTCCTTGTTGTTTATCTATTTTATGTATAGTAGTGTGTATCTGTTAATCCCAAATTCCCAATTTATCCCTCCTCCTCTTTCCCTTGTGGTAGCCATAAGTTTGTTTTCTATCACTGTGAGTCTACTTCTGTTTTGTAAATAAGTTCTTTTGTATCATTTTTTTAGATGCCACATGTAAGTGATACCATATGGTATTTGTCTCTCTCTGTCTGTCTGTCTTCACTTAGTATCATGATCTCTAGTTCCATCCATGTTGCTGCAAATGGTATTATTTCATTCTTTTTTATGGCTGAGTAACATTCCATTATATGTATATACCACATCTTCTTTATCCATTCATCTGTTGATGAACATTTAGGTTGCTTCCATGTCTTGGCTATTGTAAATAGTGCCGCTATGAACATTGGGGTGCATGTATCTTTTCGAATTAGAGTTTTTGTCTTTTCTGTATATATGCCCAGGAATAGGATTGCTGGATCGTATGGCAGCTCTATTTTTAGTTTTTTAAGGCACCTCCATACTGTCCTCCATATTGGCTGCATCAATTTACATTCCCACCAACAGTGTAGGAGGGTTCCCATTTTTCCACACTCTCTCTAGCATTTATTATTTGTCGGCTTTATGATGATGGCCATTCTGACCAGTGTGAGGTGGTACCTCATTGTATTTTTGAATTGAATTTCTCTGATAACCATCTTTTCTTTTATAGGAAAATGGCATTCCTACAAAGAGAGCACGAAATGATGAATATGAGGTATATCTAAAGGTTTTTATTTGTGTGTCTCACATTGTCTTTTAAAGACCTTGATGATAGTTTGCATTTGTAAAATGATTCTGAATTATTCTCCCTTGCAAAACTTTTGTGTGCATTCTGATGTTTTTCTGCTTCTAGTAACTCTTTAAGGCAGCTAGGGACAATATTACCATTTTACTTTTTTTCCCTTGTGGTAAAATATACATAACATAACACCTAGCATTTTATTTATTGTACACTTTCTAAGTATACTTTAAGTGACATTACACTTAGCATTTTATTTATTGTACACTTTTTAAGTATACTTTAAGTGACATTAAGTACTTTAGCATGTTGTGCAACCATCACCACCATCCATCTCCAGAACTTTTTCATCCTCCCAGACTGAAACTCTGTACCCATTACGCAAAAGCTCTCCATTCCCGCTTCCATGCAGCCCCTAACCACTATTCTACTTTCTGTTTATGAATCTGACTATTCTAGGATCCAGGAACAACTCTTTTGGGGGTAGAGAAGAAAAAAAAAAAGTTATACCAACTATATGCTAAAATAAATACATTCTAAATCAATCTTTCAAGTATGTGACTGTCAAGCTTTTAATATTTCTGGGCTTAGGATCAGCACATTTGACATATTTCTTGACTTACGATCATCCCATTTCTTGCTGTTGATAGCTTTATATCTTGCTGTTTCCAGGCAGCTTTTCCTGCCACTTCCTTAGCCTTCTTTTCCCTTTCCAACCTTACTGCTATCTAGTCTCTCATCTGGCTGAAACTTATGACCCCAGCCTTTGAATCCACTTCCAAACATAGCTGTGGGGCTGTTGAATTCCTGTCACCTTTGCCTGCCCTCCATCTTGTATTTTCCTAAACTGGCGTTTGTCAAAATGGTCCTAAGCCATCTGCATTGGAACTGCTTAGGGCCCTTGTTAAAATTTCTGATTCCTGGTGCATTCCATATCTACTAAATGAGAATCTCTGCTTGCTGGGGACTGGCTAGTCTACATGTTTAACAAGTGTTCCAGGGCATCCTATGCACCTGAAGTTTGAGAACCATTGCTCTAGATGTTGGGTGAATAGACATTCAGGGGCTCAAGTCTTTATAGATTCCTAGAGACTTCAAATGTTAAACTGGAAACAGTTGTTTCAGTGGGAGAAATGTATTCTGAGTACACACAGCCAACTTAACATTTAATTCTTAGTTACATAGTTTGTGTGTCAGAGACTACCTGATTTGAGGGTTTTTTGGTATTTTGTTTTTTTAAATTCTCTCGTATTTCCCCCACCCCCTAGGCCCTGGCAACCACTTTTCTACTCTCTTTATATGAATTCGGCTTTAAAAAATTTTTAAGATCCCACATATAAGTGATGCCATGCAGTATTTGTCTTTCTCCTTCTGGCTTATTTCAGTGAGCATAATACCTTCCAGGTTCATCCCTCCTGTCACAAAGGGCAAGATTTCCTTCTCATGGTTGAATAATATTCCCTTGTATGTATACAACATCTTTATTCATTCATTTGTTGACAGGCATTTAGGTTGTTTCCGTGTCTTGACTATTGTGAATAATGCTGTAATGGGCACAGGAGTGTAAATAGCTGCTCAGTATCCTGTTTTCATTTTTTTTTTTGGATATATATCCCAAAGTGGGATTTCTGGGTTATATGGTAGTTCTATTTTCAATTTTTTGAGGAACCTCCATACTGTTTTCCATTGAGGCTGCACCAATTTACATTCCCACCAACAGGTGCACAAGGGTTCCCTTTTCTCCACATCCTTGCCAATACTTGTTATTTCTTGTCTTTTTGATGATAGTCATTCTAACAGGCAATGAGCATCTATCTCATAGTGGTTTTGATTTGCATTTCCCTGATGGTTAGTGATGCTGGCCATCTGTATGTCTTCTTTGGAAAAGTGTCTATTCAAGACCTGTGCCCATTTTTTAATCGGATTGGTTTTTTGCTGTTGAGTTACATGATTTCTTTATGTATTTTGTATATTAACCCCTTAACAGATTTACGACTTATTTTCTTCCATTCCATTGGTTGCCTTTTCATTTTGTTGATGGTTTTCTTTGCTGTGCAGGATTTTTAGTTTAATGTATTCCCATTTATTTATTTTTGCTTTTGTTGCCTTTGCTTTTAGTGTCAAATCCAAAGTTTATTTGATATTTTAAGAGAAAGAGGATAGAAGGGTGATTTCCTCTCATTTTTGTCCCCAAGTATATAAAATCTACTGACTGCTTTTTCATCTTTTTTTTCCCCCCTGCAATAAAAATAGAAGGGAATAATAGAAAGAAAAGAACTGAAGGAGGAAGTAAATGCCCCTGACCCATACTCAACTTTCTGAATTTGAAATGTGTCCCCTTGTATCTTTGTGATTTTCTAATAAATTGCAGCAGGCCATTTTTGGTTTGTAATTAACACTAATCCTAGGATAACCAGACTAACATTGGCTTTAAAAAATTACAGGTCGTATGCATTTTAGCCAGAGAGAAGAAAAACAGGCTGGAAATACACTCCTAGTGATCAGAAACAAATGATGAGGGAGAGTGTAGTTTGTAGGCGTAAAATTCAAACCTGATCCATTGTTCTTTTGGTGTAATTCAAGTCTCCGTGAGTGCTTTTGGTAGGTGTCCTTGTGTAAAAGGATTGTCACTAGCTTTGTCTTCTCTGTCACCTCTGAGTATTCATCTGCATGCATTTGTTCTCTTATAGCCAGACTTTCAGGGATGAATAAATTATGTGAACATCTGTCATTTCCTTAGGTTTTTCTTTTTAACAGCTACTTCAGACATATTTAAACAGGTGCTGGGGTACCTCATGAAAGAGCATAGAAAATGAAACATAACAGCAGGCCTGTGTATAAGGTTGCTAAGATAGGTATGAGACATACTTCTAAGGAGCAATTGTTGAGAATTCATTCTCAGCTTTGTTCCTTATCTCGTTATGAGTATGCAGTTTTGTCACTGGTAAACTTTAGTCTTATCTAGAAGAACTTAAAAACCATCATTATTTTTGTGGCTTGATTTATATTTAATTGTATAAATGGCATTCTTTGAATTAATAGCATTCATGTTTCACTAAGGAAGCTCCAGATATTGTTTACCAGTGCTTTAAACCAGAGGTTCTCAACTCTGGCTGCATATGAAAATTGCTTGGAATGCTTTTAAAAATAAGCAGTGCCCTGGCTCCACCTGCGAACCATTGAATTCAAATATGTAGGAGATGGGGCTCTAAAAATCTTTTTCTTTTTTTTTTTACTCGGTTACAGCTCTCCAGGTGATTTTGCTGTGTGACACAGTTGAGAATAAGTATATTTAATCACTGCTTCTCAAATGATCTGTGGTGAAGGACAGTTTTTTTGTTTACTTCTAATCTGTTGTGAACTGATACTTTAAAAAAATACAATCAAAATGAATTATTAGAAAAGTGTAATTCAAGTGCCAAATTTTTATTATTAGGTTCAACAGTCATAAAAAGTACTCTGTCAGATTGTTATAAATGTTTCTAAATGAACCAGTAACAGTCAGATTACAGATTAGCCCTGGTCCATGACCACACTTGGAGTAGGACTGTTTTAAACCATTGCTTTGATAAGTTGTTGGTACTGATATCAGAATGGCATACAAGTCAACTTTACCTGTAAGACTTTCTCTTTGTGAGGCCGTTACTGTAGGAAATTATTTTTACCCATCACTGATGTAGAGTCTCCTTTGTTTTAAGTACTCTGCAAAGTTCAGAAATGCTAAAAAGAAGCAGTGGTCCTTTTATAACTTTAGGGAACCAGAGATCACTAGATATGCAAGCTAAGCTTTAAAACTCTTTGTAAGCTTTACAACTACCTATACCAGTAGCCTTAATTTTATATTATATCATAATAACTTGGATTTAAATATTGTTTTATAATTTTAAAAATACTTCATAATTGTCTGTATTTTCATTTAAAATATGTAATTCATCTTCACAACAACCTTGTGTGGGGTGAGGAAGGAGATTATCACACTTACTTTGTAGACTGGAAAAGTGACACATTCAGCTCTCACTCCTATTTTAGCTGGAAAATAAAAGTTTCCTGGCTCCATTCTGGTTCTTTCACTACCCTGCAAAGGTATTTCCAGAAATGTAGCAACTCCTAACACTGTACAGTAGTGGGCAAGTGACACGATCAGGTTTAAATTCTGTTGTGTTTTAAACAACTTCTATAATTTTTTAGAAGGAATTTAAGGCATAGGCAGACATATGATGCAGACGCTTGACATTTTTTGTGGGAAAAAGACTAAAGCATTCTCATGCAGGAGATAAGTGAAAAGATAAAGGAAGGCAAAATTTTAAATGTTTTTTCTTTGTTGTTTTTTTAAATTGCAGAATTTGTTTAATATGGTTGTAGAAGTACCTCGGTGGACAAATGCTAAAATGGAGGTATGGATATATCCTATTAATATCAAATGGAAATGATAATAATGATATAAAAACTTGGTTTCAAGTTGTTTGCCATAATATTTTGAAATTGGGATGGTTGACAAACTTCTTTATAATTAAAGCAATGGAAAACATTCTTGTGAACTTATTTTGAATCTAATTTCAAAAAGGAAAATATTATTCAAAGCTGAATTTATACTTTAAAGAAAATGTTTTCCATTTTTGCCTCCCTAGTTTGTTATACACGTATTTATTTAATTTTCCTTGACTCCTCTGTCTTTGAAAATGACAAATATTTTCAAGATTTTCTTAAATAGATTCTGAGATGTATTTTGTTCATAGACACAACTGAAACATATTATCTGGGGCTGATGATAATTTTGGTTTCTAAGGACTTAATTTTCCTTTAGATTTTATTTTAGTCTACTAGGAATGAAAGCATTTTGCTGGCCAACTTGGTTTCTGAGCACTTTCTAAGAGCATCTGCTGTTCCCCTGGTTAGCTTTTTTTTTTTTTTTTTTTAAGTTTTTCCATGAGACATGAACCTATCAAGAACTTCCCTTTTGCTTTTCAGAATTTTATGATTTCATCTTCAGTTAGGTAAGATCCCTTATAGTTCCGAATGAAATTTGATTTATGGTACTTAGTTTGTTTAGTTATTTAAGCCTTCTCCTACAACTTTGGATGTGATGGCAAGTATTATTTCAAGTGTTTAAGGATTGTTATGTCAGTATATATTTCTGAGATTTTATATTTGGAGGATTGTCAGTAACTTCACCAAGTCCTGGTAGTATTTTGTTGTTGTTGTTAATATTTTAATAGGAAAAAGTAAAGATATTAGATTCTTCTTTTGTTCTTGCTTTAAATACAATGTTTTATCATTCTGGCTACTCTCTACCTCACTTGGGTATAGGATCAAGATTCTGTGAGATTCTGCCTAATTTAAGCGGTGTTTATTCATTCAAACATGGCTTCAGTTATTTTTTATTTACTTTATAGGATAGTTTTTTTTTTTCTTTTTGCATGGCAATTTGGATATGTTTGATTGAAAGGTAACTTTGAAATGAAATCACTTGGTGAAAATCTTTAGGTTAACTTTATTATAAGATTGATGGTAGAAAGTCCGAGATTAGTAACAAAGAGGAAGTTGATTAATCCTTATCCTCTTGCCGTTTCAATAAGCTTTCTTATTTGTGTTAGAAATAATGAGTTCATAAGTAATAGAGTGCCTAAAAATATAGTCTGATGTTTCTTTTCCAGACAGTTTTTTTTAATACAGAACAGTAAATTAGAAACAAGAACTGGCTTAATTTATTTTAAAGTGTCTTTGATCAGTAAGTTGGATTATGAATACTTAGTCTGATAATGGCAGATTTAAAAAATACTATTTGAATATAGGATTAATCGTTTCTTATTCCCCACCCCTCTTTTTTCCATGACCTGCTTAGATTGCCACGGAGGAGCCATTGAATCCCATTAAGCAAGATGTAAAGGATGGCAAGCTTCGCTACGTGGCAAATATCTTTCCTCACAAGGGTTATATATGGAATTACGGTGCCCTCCCTCAGGTAACATTTTTGTTATAAGGGTAAAACTTCTCTGTCTTCTGAAAAAATTGCCTTGTAAATCCTGTGAACTACTAGAATTTAAATTGGTTCTGAGGACATGTCAGTGTGAGAGATTTGTGAATATAAATTTTTTTAATGTGGAGTTTTGTTGTATCAGTAAATTTTTTTTTCAAAGTATATATATGTCTGTACTCAAGTTCTTAGAGTTAGGTATATAGAACAATCACATTTGGCATTTTGAATGTTATTTCTTTTTCTGGGCTTGGCTATTAAGAGTCGTGAAAAATGTTTTATCTCCTTTATCTGCAGTCATTTCTTTGGATATGACAAGTTATGCTTTTATATGCATTCATATATGACAGCATGAATTTTGTTTTTTAAATTTTAACAGATGAACCTTTTAAATTGTTACCTCTTTCAGAACTCATTGTGAATTGAGTAAAGCAACTTAATTATATACTATTATGAATTTATAATTTTTAAGTGGGAAGCAATGGAAACAATGACTAAGTAATGGTAAAGCAGCATTCCTATTAGAGAGTAACAGTATTTGCTTTTCTTCCTTTCTTCTCCCTTTTTGTTTTCTTCTCATGTTTCCTCACTCCTGGGAAGTGGTAACTCCTTCCAGATAATTTAGTGAGTAAAACTCAGAATATGCAGATTCAGAAGTCTAGGTTTGGGGACACAGAGAAGCATCTGCCTTTATGTTTATAAAAGCCATTAGAGCATCTGTCTATCTGAATATTTAATTTTGATTATTTAAATTTTATTTATTAATTTTAATATTTTACATGAAATTCCAAGATGCTTTTTGGAAATTATCTGAGAAAAGGAGGTCTTGCTTTATCCAACTCAGAAAAACAGCTGCCCATGTAGAATAAACATTCACAGGAAAAGAAAAAAGAAAAATGTTTTCTAAAGAGTCAGGCTGTCTTTGATGCAGTTAGACCACCCAAGTAGATACATTCTTGGTTAAAACAGGCATTTCTAACATGGTGTGCTAAGAATGAGGATGTCTGTTGAAACCAAGAAGGCAGGTTCTCTGACTCCCCAGGTGCCTAAGTAGAGACCCTGTTTGACCTAGCAGTGAAAGAGCAAGAATATTTTTGTTAAGCTTGGGGGATAGGTCTGTACGAGAAGACATAGATGAGGGGAAGGCCAAAGAAGCCGTTGAATTAGAGAAAGACAAAAACAGAGCCATAAAAAGTATGTATTTGTTTATTTCATTAAACATTTATTAAGGATTTATGTGCTATGCTGTGTATTAGGTGTTGGGAAAACAAAGAAAAATGAGAGATACGTATAAGGTCAAGGCAGCATAATCGGTGACTAAGAATGTTGATTTTGGAGCCAGCTTGCCACTTCCTAGTAATGTGACCTTGGGCAAGTTCCTTTGTCTTTCGGTACCTCACCCTCTTTATATGTAAAATAGAGATGATAAAGTACCTACTGCACATGGTCCTGTTGAGGGTAAATGAGTTATTGCACGTTTATGTTAGAATAGCGCCTAATAGATAGTGATCCCATTATTATTACTGTTGGTACTTTTATTATTATATGGTCTTTATATAGACTCTTGGGGGTGGGGTGATCATCAACCAACTAGTGGTTACAGTGGAGCATAATAGATGCTACTAACTCATCTTTTGTAGTTTATCTATTTAAAGTCCTGACAAATTTTTGTGCTCCTCTACATGTGTTTGAATGTGCAAGATGCTCTTGCTGCTATTATATTGGTCTGTTAGGTGCAGTGGTTCTTATATTAGAGCAGAGTTCGACTGCCGCTGGCTCTTTGCCCCCTGCCTTCACCACTGCCTACCAAGATTTCATACTCCACCTAGTATCCAAAATACCATTTTGCCCATAAGAGAACCTTTTAATGGTCTCTTGTTGCTAAAAGGATAAAATAAAAAGTTCCTAATATGGCTCCCCAACCCTTCATGATGTGGCCCTGCTTCTCCAGCCTCGTTTTGCAGCCTTCGTCTTTCCTCACTTCCATCCCACCACAGCAGCTTCTTCAGTGTTTCGAGTGTCCCTTGGCGTTTCCACACCAGCCCTTCCTTCACAGAGCTGTTTATTCATTCTGTACACATTTTTTGAGTATCTAACGTTTGCCAGGCCATGTTCTAAGTACTGGAGGTAAAGCAGTGATAAAAGGGACAAAAATTCTTCTGGGACTTGTATTCTGGGCAGAGAGACAGACAAAAAAAAAAGTAAAAATGTACAGTACATCAGATAGTGGTAAGCGTGTTAGAGAAAAATAAATCAGGGAATGGGGCTGGGGTGTGTTGGGATTGTTGCGGCTTACACAGGGAGAAGGCCTCAGTGAGGTGGTATTATCTGGGGGGAGACCTGAAGAAAATGGGAAGGTGTTTATCTTAGTAAAGACCTGAGGAAGTGAGGGCCATCTAGGGCCATCTAGGGGAATTCATCAAGAAACAAGTATAAAGGTCCCGAGGTAGAAGGAGGCTTCTAGTGCCTGAGTAACAGAAAGGAGGCCAGTGTGGCTAGAATGGAAGTGAGGAAGAGGAAATCGACCTGTATTCTCTCTGCTGTTTTCAACCAGAGATCTTTAGTATCTTTTTATACCCAAACTGACGTTGTAGCGTGTGTGTGTATGTGTGTGAGAGTCTTCAGCAGAAGAATGTACTATAGACTGCGTAGAGGTGAAACACCAAACAAAAATAGCTACATAGATTCATGTTTATAAAAAGTTGAAATTAGGCCAGTTGATGGGCAAGGTACCGTACCCAGTATCTCTTTGCTTCAGGTTGATGTTAAGACAGAGTGAGCCTGTTAAAATGCAAGCCAGCCCCCGGTTCCATTTATGTTTTTGGTCTCGTGTCTAGCTTCTCTTCCTGCTCTCTCACCTCCACACTGGCCTTCTCACGACTGCTCTATGCTCCAGGCACACTCCTGCCTCAGGCCATCACACTTACTGTGCCCTCCAGCCCGGGACACTCTCTCCCAGTGGTCACATGTCCTGCCTTCTTAAATGTTTGCTGGTCGGTTACCTCCTTCACGGTGTCTGCCCAGAACATCCTTTACAGCTTTAACCCATGTACTCCCATTCCTCCTTCCATACTTGTTTTTTTTTTCCCTTTTCCATTACACCTACCAACTTCTAACATGCTACATAATTTAGTTATTTAGTATGTTTATTTTTAATATCTTTTAGCTAGAATGCAGTCTCCATAAGGGCAGGGATTCTGTCTGTTTTGTTCACTGATGTCTTCCAACTGCCCAGCTCAGTGTCTGGCACCAAGTAGGTGATCAGTAAATATTTGGGGATGAATGAATCCATGAATGCACGGTGTATGTTGCATTTGCTTCGTAGGCATGTGTGGGTAATTGGATTTTGCTGTTCTCTTACGATTTGTCTTGTAACAGCCGGAAGTTTGTCCAGAGCGGTTACCAAGCCAACCACGCTTGGAAGAACATTTAAGCAGCAGAATACTGTTGAAGTAGCAGCCTCTCCATTTAGCTTGTAATCCGTCTGTGTGCCCTCGTTTCAGACCTTCATCTGCCTAGACTGTTTAACCTTAATAACTTCCCTTGCAACAGCAATAATGCCTTCCTCAGAGTTTGAGTTTGGACTGGGCAAGAATCATCTTTGTCTTCCCCCTTATTGTGCATATTTCCCACATATTATTCAAGTGTAATAACTTTCTGTGTAAATATTTAGAGGACCTGTCTGAATAATGTTAAAGGACTAGAATCACTAACTTCAAGATTTCTTCAGTCTTAATGTAATATCATCGTATTTATTACTTTGAACTTCATTATAAATTTGGTTCAGTGACCCCAAGTTTCATTTAGTACTGCTTCTTAGCTTTATAACGTGGGACCAGTGACTAAATGTCTCTAGGCCTATTTGTTCATCTGTATCATCCTGCCACCTACCCCACAAGGTTATTGTGGATATTGAATGAGATGATCAAAGCAAGTGTAGCCCCGTAGTGAGTGTTCAATAGTATTATCTCGATGATGACACTGTTGCCACTGATTGATATTAGCGGCTAATAGTAAATAGCTTTTGCTCCAGATTGAAGCTGGTGAACTTCAGGTAGCGGTTGAGTAGATCTTACTTCCTTTGACTTGATTATAGGAATTCTGATTGATCAGGAAGTAGTTCTCAAGAAGCATCTGTATACCCAGCTCTGTACCATTCAGTGATTTTTTTGAAGAGACTGAAGTACAAGATCATGGTGATTACAGATGTATTGGTTAATATTTATAAGATTGTAAGGTAATGATCTCAAAACCTTCATGAGGGTGAGTAAGGTTTGTTTTAGGCTAGATCAATAATCTATGTATTCTGATTTTTTTTCATAGCTTTATAGCCATCCTTTATACGAGTTTAGCATTATTTGTATTCTTCTTGATAGGTTTTTAAACTCTTTTTAAAGCTTTTCGTGGGTCCCTGCTAAAATTTTTCTATATACTTAACATATATACGTATATACTACTAAGTATATGCCTATGAGTCAGATTGCTAAGTTCTGAGTTACACACCTATTTACTTTACTAGGTATTCACAAGTTGTTTACAAAAGAAGTTGTGATAATATATACTCCTACCAGTAGTAGTAGGGTTCCAGGTTTCTTACATCATTACCAGTATTTAGCATTATCAGATTTTTAAGTTTTTGAAATAGCATCTCATTTTGGTTTTAATTTGTATTTCTCTGATCAGACTGGGTATCTTTTCATATATTTGTAAGTCATTCACGTTTCCTCTTTGAATTACCTGTTCCTGTCTTTGACCCATTTTGTATTGCATTGCTCTTTTTCTTATTTAACTGTAGAAGTTATTTCTAAATTCTGGATCTAATCTTTTGTCACTTTTGTGAAACAATTATTAAGATTTGGAATTTCCTCTTCTGGATATTTCTTTTCTAGCCTGACTGTGCTTTTCTAGTTGTTTCTCTGCCTAGTTAGATACTTAAAGCTACACTCGAGGGCATAAAGTTTTAAATTTGTCAAGATTTCCTCTCCTAGTGATTGTTTGAAATTATACTGTATTTTCAAGTTAAGTTAGAAGTCATTTAGTATGACTCTCTTTTTGTAGTAAAAAACTGAGCCCTGAAGGTATAGAGTGTTAAAGGCAGGACTAGAGATAGAAAGAACTCGTATGGTCTTTTTTTCTGGTGAGGGAAATCATGAACCACTCACTCGCCCTAAAATTGACAGCATTGTTATAGCTTAAGAATTTTGCCTGTATGTACTTATTTTCTCAAGAGAAGGAACTAAATTGATAGGTAATGTTGAAAGTGGAGTTTCTGAAGGGAATGTAGACCAATGAACCAATGAACAAACAGAAACACTCACAAAAACCAAATGGAATACCACTTATATGAAGACAGTTTTTGTGTCAGTACCAGAAAGGACTTTTGTAAATATTAAATCCGACCAAAATGGGCTAAGTTATCTCATGAATTTGTGAGCTTCCTGTTCACTGGTAGTATTTATGTAGATTATGAATGACCACTAACAACCATAGAATTCGGGGCTGGGATGTATCTAGCAATTGTCTTATTTAAGCCATTCTTTTTGTAGGTGAGGAAACTGAGGTCTGGATGTTTTGGCCAAGGTAGTTTGTGGCTAAAGTAGGACTAGAATCTAGGTATCTTCCTTCAGGCTGGAGTGACTTCTAGCTTATCACGTTTGTTCCCTTCTGAGAGTGGGAGTGAGGTTAAGGAAGGTTCAAGAAAGGATTCCTGCATTAGGAAGGAAGAACCTCTCAGATATTTTCTGATTCTGCCTCTGGGTTTTCTAATTCCACTTATACTTCACTTCCATCTTGGCTTCTCCAGCACATTAAGATTAATTTTGTAGCATTTGTGACAAATGCTACACCATTTATCAGCATGGTGTTCTTCAGGGTGTTGACTGTGTCCTGTTGGTTTCTGTTCCTAACTCCTGGTCAAGAGTAGGTAATCAATAAATATTAACTCAATGAATGGATGCCTGGTAATAGAAAACAAGAAGCAGTAAGGTCAACCGTAGGAAAATATACTTAGGAGATTCTGAGAGTAAGAGAACTTAAAAGAAGAGAGTCATGAATAAGGTTATATCTGAAAGTAATTGCCATTCAATTACCAAATATTTGTTATCAAAATCTGGGCATCATAACATAATTTTTAATAGCATGTGTTCTAATCTCATTGCCACCATTTAGAATCTGAGCTTGGCAAGTTTAAACTCTGTGCTGCAGTTTACTTATCTGTACAATGGGGTTAATAGTGGTACATTCTTCATGGGATACATGTATGTATATGTGTGTGTATATCACTGGGAAGGTATCTCTCACCTATAACCAATATGTAAGGTTAACAGTTATTTTTATTATCCTTATATTTTATTAGTAATGCTAGTATTGGGGGTAGTGAAATGTTAGTCGTGGTTTACTGATTTTGCTTTCTGGTAAGGATGGGTCAGTTTATTCCTGAATATGCTATAATTATGATCAGAAGGGAAATACTAGAGTTTATCTAGGGTTTAGCTGTAAATAGGGTTCATTTTAAATTATCTACATAAAATTAGAGGAGCCAGTCTTGGATAATCTGAAGTTCTAGGTAACATTCTTGAGATGACACAGTCTCTGCACATCTTATAAATCTGAGAGAAATAATTTCAGGGAACTTCTACAGTTCCACTTAGAATCAGCTGATTATGGAGCTTTTGGGGAAGGATAGTGCCTAAGGGATATTGAAGCTTGATAACAAATTTCCGTTATGCTGTTCATTTATAAAAATACTCAGTGTGTATAGTTTATAGCCAACAGGGTATAATCTTTTCAGTAAACTAAAGAGTTGACACCTTTTCCTGGTTTTGTCAAACTTTCGAGATTTGATGACAAATGTAGAGGATTTTTAAAATGGAATGAAATAGGACAAAAATGGGTTTTTCTTTCGTAGATACTTGTTCTTTGGTTTATGAAGGGAAAACTGGGTTTGTTCTAGTAGAAGTTACTTAGAGTATAGGAAGTTTATTTTCAAACCTGGAAAGCCAGACCCAATGCTGTTCCATGTCAAAGGAAGCAGTGAGTAGTGGAAGCAGCAGTCCAGACAGTTAGTGGAAACAAGGGCACAGACAACGGGAACACCTGAACTGAAGCTCTAAATAAAAGTGAGCATGATTTTAGACACTGACTAAACTTGGAGGAAGAGTGTATTTGTAAATACCACCCACTTTCAGATGTGATTATACAGACAAATGAAAGACAGACGGGAGGAAATAGTATGAATCTGTTTTAATTATTATGATGCTTAGGGATGTGCTGGCATGTTGGCATTGAGCCTATTTAATTTCTGAGAATTTTCCCCTCGGATTATGGCTATCTGTAAAACTTCATGGACATGTGGAAAGATTAAGATACATTATAGAGAGTATTAACCCATATTCCACCCCCGCCCTTCTGTTTTTTAGACTTGGGAAGATCCCCATCGAAAAGATAAGAGCACAGACTGCTGTGGAGATAATGATCCTATTGATGTTTGTGAAATAGGCTCAAAGGTTTGTTGCATAGACTGTTATTCTAACATATGTTCAACTTTATTCATGCCATAAAATTTCAGTTCTCTTTGGAAGGCACTGATTCTTCAACTCTTCAAAGTTCTAGCCTATTCATCCCTCTGATGTCAGTTCTTTTTTGTATCTTTACTTCCTTCTCTTAAACTAGGGGTTGGTAAACTACAGCTGGTGGCCGGTCAGATCCAGCTCGCCACCTGTTTTTATAAATGACACAGCTCCAGCCGTTCATTTACATATGGTCTACGGCTGCTTTTGCACCACAGCAGCAGTTGAGGAGTGTAGCAGAGACCGTACAGGCTGCGATGTCTAAATATTTGCTATCTGACCTTTTACAGAATAAGTTTGCTGAGTCCTGTCTTCATCATCCTTGCCCATTATCCAGACAGGAAGTTCAACACTGATGAAAGCCAGCTGGTACTCTTTTTTTTTGTGCCTGTTTCCAGGGTGCAGGGTCCCACTGGGGACAAACAAAACCTGAGCTTTCATAGGTTACTGCTACCCATAGAATACTGTGTGTCTTTGCACACATTCTTCCTTTCTCCTATTTTCTACTGCATTTATTGCCAATATTTATTGTTCTCTGCAGACATTAAACTCCTTGTACTTTGTTCTCACTCCCAGCAGAACATGTTGTCTTTAATTTTGTAGAGCTCGTAGAAACCAGCATGTAGGAACCCCCTAACTTTCCCCGTTAGAGTACCAGACACCTGTGCCTGCAGACACTCCTTCTTCCCTTCCTTCTGTTACTCTGAGACCAGGGCTTCCCCCTGTGCTCTAGATCCTGTCCCTTCTTGCCTCTTGAGTGACACTATTTTCTTAGCTCTTCTCTGTCCTGTATTTACAACTTCTCTTTCTTTATTGGCTTCCTCCCATATGCCTGTTCTCTTTTTCCTTTTCATAGGAAGACTTGTAAAAATAGTCAACACTGACCTCTATCTCCTCCTTCCCGCTTAATCTTCAACCTATTTCAAAATTGTTTCCGTCCCCCCATTATTTCAGTGAAACTGCTCTTATTAAGGTTACTGGTAACTTTCTTTTAGCCAAATCCAACTGGCCTGTTTCACAGGTTTTGCCTAACTTGAATTTACCTTAGTATTTTATACTTCCACCTCATCTTCCTTCTTCAAACAGTCTCTTTGCTTGGCTTTGATTATATCATAGTATCTTGGATATCCTCCAATTCTCATTCCTCCTGGGTTTCTTTTGCAAGCTCCTTTCTGCTGCCTGCTCCTTAAGCATTGCTTCGCTTGAGGGTTGTGCCCTGGTTCACCTCTTCTTCACTTGGTGTCGCGACTCCCTTGGTGATCCAGTCCCAAGCGTTCATGGTCTTGCTCTCAAATTAATGTCCAGCTCAGACCTATGTTCTCAACTACTACACCTACACTTGAGTGTCTCCCAGGCACCTCAAACTCATTGTGTCCGAAACTGAATTCATTGTTTCCTCCTGTCCACATGAAGGACGTCTCTCCTCCTTCCCTCCTCACCTCCAGGTTCTTGAGCCAGAAACTGACGGGACATCCTTGATCGTCCTTTGCTTCTCTTTATCCTATTAGTCATGAAATACTGATTCTATTGTTCTAAATGGCCTTTAAATCTCTTTCTTTCCATTATCACTGCAGCCAGCTTTGTCTAGTCCTCAATTATATTGCACTTGAATTATTCCTACTACTGACCAGTTTCCTTGCCGAGTCTTATTTTCCCTCCCGATTCCAGATTCTTTTCCGGCTCTACTCTTTTTGAGTCCCTGTCCCCTCCTTTTCTGACTTCCTCTCCTGCCACTGTTCGTCTGCAGCTGTACCAAACTTCCAATTCCTATAATGTATCTGCCGTCACTCGTGTACAGGCCTTCACACAAGCTGTTCCCTTTATGTAGAATGGAATATTCTCTTCCTTCACTTTATTTGACTTCCCCCTTCTTTTCACTTTACCTCCCCCTGCTCTTCCTTCGGATCTCAGCTGTAATATCACTTCCTCTCAGAAGTCTCCCTTTGCCCTCTGTACACTAACATACTTGCTCTCTGGTCTGTGCTTCCTCAGTACCAGTAGTGCTGTGTTTTTGGTCTAATTGTCTCCTCCGAGATGGCAGTGAGCTCTGTGAGGATGGGACTCACCGTTACAGCATGTAACTCAGTGCCTGGCACAGGGCGTATGCTTAATGTAAGACGTTCCAAATGCAATCATTACTTGAGTCATATTCTTCTAGCTGAGGTTAAATCGGTTTTCTCTGGAAACTCATATTAGCACTTTTAGGCTTCCAGAATGTTATTCAGTGAATAGTGTCCTCTGATTCTTTGTCACTTTGTTTATTTACTGTGTTCTTCTGTTACTCTTCTTTTTTCTTTCTCGTCTTCTTCCTCATTCTCCTTTCTTATTCCTCCTCCTTTCCTCCTCTTCTTCAGCCTCTTCTTTGACTTTCTATTCCTTCTCTTTTTGCTTTTTCTCCTTCTATTCTTCTGCTTCCTTCTTTTTTTCTTCCTTGTACTTTTATTCTCTTCCACCACCCTGCCCTTCCCCCACCCCTCCCCCGGCAGCTTTTCCTTCCCTCTGTCTCTTACTCCTTTCCTGCAGGGGAGATTCCCATCCAACTTAGATTTCTAGTTTACACCTAGATAAGGACAAATAGGGGCTAGAGTTCATGCTTGTGTTACTCTATAATTCCTTTATCTCTCCAGCAGAAATATGGCCAAATTGTTTGCTTTATTTCAAATTTAAGCTATAGTTTACACATTTATTTTTTGGCCTTTTTTCTCCAGAGGGGGTAGGTAGTGAAGTGTGTATAAAATGAATAGATTAGAAGGAAGAATATAAATATTTCAATGAGTACCTCCTTTGTTCCAGATGCTATGCTATATACTTTGGGTCAGTTTCCTGTGTCTTATTTTATGATAAGAAGAGTCACTAAATTAAATAACATTACATCGATGGAAAGGTTATATAGTAGAAAACCCTAATTCTTTTTATTTTATTGAAGCATAGTTGATTTACAATATTTTGTGTTAATTTCTGCTGTACAGCAAAGTGATTCAGCTATACATATATATACATTCTTTTTCATATTCTTTTCCATTATGGTTTATCACATATATTGAATATAGTTCCCAATGCTATGCAGTAGGACCTTGTTGTTTATCCATTCTATATATAATAGCTTACATCTGCTAATCCCCAAATCCCTATCCATCCCTCCCTACCACCCGTACCCCTTGGCAACCACAAGTATGTTCTCTGTCTGTGAGTCTGTTTCTGTTTCGTAGGTAAGTTCATTTGTGTCATATTTTAGATCCCACATATAACAGATCGTATGGTATTTGTCTTTCTCTTTCTGACTTACTTCATTTAGTATGATAATCTCTAAGTCCATCCATGTTGTTGCAAATGGCATTATTTTGTTCTTTTTTATGGCTGAGTAATATTCCATTGTGTATATGTGCCACATCTTCTTTATCCATTCATCTGTCAGTAGACATTTTGGTTGCTTCCATGTCTTGGCTATTGTAAATAGTGCTGCCATGAACATAAGGGTGCATGTATCTTTTGGAAATTACAGTTTCGTCTGGGTATATGCCCAGGAGTGGGATTGCTGGATCATGTGGCAACTCTATTTTTAGCTTTTTGAGGAACCTGTGTACTGTTTTCCATAGTAGCTGCATCAACGAACATTCCCACCAACAATGTAGGAAGGTTCCTTAGAAAACTCTTACTCTGAAGGTGTAATCCTTGGGGCCACTCAGTTTATATTAAGTGCAGATTATTAAGGTAATTTAAATCCTTGTGCCAGATATTAAGTGTAAGCAAAAAGATTAAATGAAAGTATCTTATTTTCACTGATGTAAAAATTTGTCAGTGAGCACGTAATTAATGAGATTGGTAACTGGAAATCATGAAAATCTCAGTACCTGATAAACTGATTTGACTTAGTAACACTAAGTCATTATTGACAAAACAAGGAAATCTAAGAAAACTTGATATACAGGCTTTTAAATAAACGTATCAAAGTCACTAAATATGTGGAATAAAATTAAAGGTTTTAAATGTAAGTGATTTGTAACAAGGTATACATCATTAATCTTGAAAGCATACTTTTGTATACAGAGAGCAGTCCCTGGTTGACAGCCAGCAAATTTAGGGGGACCTCAGTCCTACAATTGCAAAGAATTGCATTTAAATGGGTTCTTTCTTAGAACCTTCAGATCAGAGCCTAGCCTGGCCAACACCTTGATTTTGGCCTTGTCAGGCCATGAGCAGAGAATCTAGCTGTGTTGTGCCTAAACTCCTGACCCATGGAAACTGTGAGATAATGTACACTGTTTTAAGCCTTTTGATTTATAATAACTTGTTACACTACAGTAAAAACCTAATACACAGGATAACAGGCTTTAAGCAGTTTTACTTTCCATAGTTTTTTATATTGGTTGGGTCCAGTTGAAGTTTTACCCCTCATTCTTCAAATTCTAAATCAGCACAGAAGTTTTGTTGTAGACCACTATTACATTCTGCCCATTCCAGGTTCCCAGGAGTTAGCAGTTGACAAGTGTGAGCAGATAAGTACAGGTAGAGCCCAGAGAGAAAAAATGTTAATATCTGTGGAAGACCTCTTGTGTTCTAGTTCATGCATCTGTTGTTTCCTTTGCTCTTTATCTTTACATCAAGGAGTAAGTCATGTGATCTCCATTTTACTGTGGAGAAACCAAGTCCTAAAATATTGTGTGAAGTAGTTGGCCTCAGTCACCTCTAGGAATGGTGGAGGAAGAATTTGACCCCGTATATTTGTGACTTAAAAATCCTACCTTTGAAGTATTTTTATAATAGCTAGAAAAGTCTGTAATAACCCTAGTCTGATTCTGCCTGAAATCTTTGAGGCATACCTACATTCTTGTTTCATAGTGTCGACTCATGTTTGAAACATGGTCAACTGTATGATTCCCAAGGAATTAGTATCAGAATCTTCTGTGTACATTAATTTCCTCGCAGGGTAGACTGAGAGTTTTATAATGGAACTGAGGCAATAGGATTTATCTTATATCCAAAGCAATTTATTCTTTTAGTTAATGAGGCCCGAAAAAATATTTAGTAAACATGAAGTAACTACTTAATTGCATTTAAACAATAGGCCTTTGTTGGGACTACAGATCCTTTATCTTGCTTCGGGCTATGCCTGGCTAGTCCTTAAATCATCTATAAGGAACATCATAGAAGAAAGCCTCTTTTAACACCACATATGTAAATGGACAAAGGAAAAGGAGCAGAGTCCTGGAAGTTGTTAATAGACTTAGAATCACAGATACAGAAATTTTTAAGTTAAGTTCTTTGAGAAGTGTTATTCATTTGGTATCTAACATTATGTGTTCTGCAAAATTTGTTGAATTGCTTTAGACTGAATTGAATTGTGGGGTATTCAGAAGAATTTTACCATCTGTTTTTAAGCATCTTATCCTGAGTTTTTGGTTTGATTGAGAGAATTTCCTTTCCAGTTTTTAAAGTGTTATTGCAAGGCAGTGGTTTGTCTAATCCCTTTCTGTTGCTTATGAGATCAGAGGGCATTTATCATTCTGATGAAATTTGGTAATGCCCAGACATGCTTCCTGCTTGCCCTTGTAACCATAAAAGTCTCAAATCTGCTCTTATGTTGTATGAAATTTCAAAGTAAATTAATTCTTGTGAATAAAAATAAAACAATTTAGAAGGTGCCTTTAAAAACTATATATGATTCCCAGTAATTCTGATAAACACCCCTGTCACCAAAGTCTGCTGCAGGCTCCTCAGCTTTGGCACTATTGACATTTTGGGTGGATGATACTGTAATAGGAGACTGTCCTGTGCAGCATCCCTGGCCTCTTCCCCGCTAATGTGCTAATAATACCCCCCCAGTTGTGACAACCCCAAATGTCCCCAGCATTGCCACATGTCCTCTAGAGGGCAAAATTGCCTCTGGCTGAGAAGCAGGGATGCAGTTCATCACTGAGTTAACCAATGGAGCCACCTTTCATTGATGATTATGTGATAACTTTGAACATTTTTGTTTTATAAAGGACCTCCTGGCATGAGGTGTGTAAGTCTCCCCAACAAGATTGTAAACCTTTAAGAAAGGGGATGCTTTCTTTTTGTATACATAGTGTCTAATGTAGTGCTGGGCACTAAATAGAGCCCAAACATGTGAGAGTCTGGCTAATATAATTGTGCATATTCTCCTAAAAGTGGTATTTCAGTTTAGTTTATACAGTCACATTAATCTGTTGGATAAACTAATTTCACTTTCATGCAGATTTCTATTAAGATTTCAGATTCATTTTGCAAATGTTCTGAAAGGATTTATTTGACTTTCTGGTTTAAGATCTGTTGTTTTCTCTCAAATAATTTCAAGATACAACAGTGACTTTCCTTTGCATACCTTGATTTCCAGATGTAAAGCTGAATTTTGAAACATGAAGGAATTATTCTGAAGCATGTGTTCAGATTTCAGCTTACAGTGAAATTCTATAGCCGACTAAACCTTTAAAAATAAAAGGCTATAGAAAGAATGCATGCATATAAACTTGGCATTGGCAACTTGAGGGAACCACTGAAATAACTTTCTTTAGTACAAGGAACATCTGCTTCAACATCATGCTGTTTCTTGGTTTCACTTAAAATCTTTTTAAAGCATTTTATGAAACCTGCTTTGTCTCTGTCTTTAACATTTTAATAATTCTTTCATTGTCATTCATTATCTTAAGGCTGTATTCAGATATGATAAAAATTTACTTTTCACTAGTAACTGATAAATATAGTTTGCAAAAAAGGTACTATAAAGCAGTTTCAAAGGATTCTCATGTCTTTTTACCCCCAAGTTTCAAAGGATTCTCATGTCTTTTTACCCCCAAGCAGCAGAAGCCAGATTTATATTATAACATGATATACATGACTTTATTTTCTGCTTATTAGTATGAGTTTCTAGGCCTAGTACATTAAATTTTAAGATCTATAAATAATTTCAGTTTCCAGAAAGGGATCAAGACATCTGTTCTAAGAAGGATATCATAAAAGGCTTTAGGACTGTGTTTACAATAATTTTAATTATTAAGTTTCAGTCTATAGTGCTTTTAATCTTTCATATAGATTTTTATGATATATGAGTAAATTTCTCCAAAGCCTGGCAAATGCTGAATTTCTTTCCTCTTTAAAGGTTCTTTCTCGTGGAGATGTTGTTCATGTGAAGATCCTTGGAATTTTGGCTCTTATTGATCAGGGTGAAACAGATTGGAAATTAATTGCTATCAATGTGAATGATCCTGAAGCCTCGAAGTTTCATGGTAAGTCTGTAACTTTCCAGAAACAGAAGTAAATCAGTGTGTCATTGGAATTCTTAGAATTTAAAAGAGGCTCATGTAGAACACAGTGTATATTTTGGGAGTTAAACGTATACGTTTTGTTTTCTAATTCTCTCTCCATGGACTATAAAGGGCAATTCAATATGATTGTATCTGAGTTATGTCGTACTGATGGGAGGAGCAAGAGAACGAAAAGGAGTGCAGACAGACAGACGATACTTCAGATTAAGAAAGTACAATCTATGGGTTCCCTTCCCCCTCACCTCCTTCCCTCCCGCCCTTCATTCTTTTCTTTCTTAAGTCTCTCTTTTATTCACTTGAGTAACAGGAAAAATAAAAAAACAAAAAGGGGAGTGTTCATCAAAGACATAAGCTGTCTTTGCGGTACCCGGGCCTCTCACTGTTGTGGCCTCTCCCCTTGCGGAGCACAGGCTCCGGACGTGCAGGTTCAGCGGCCATGGCTCACGGGCCCAGCCGCTCCGCGGCATGTGGGATCTTCCCGGACCGGGGCACGAACCCGTGTCCCCTGCATCGGCAGGCGGACTCTCAACCACTGCACCACCAGCGAAGCCCCATAAGCTGGTTTTATACCTAGTTTTTGTTCTGTCTTGTACAGGTGAAGGGAAAGATAACGGCCCTCTAACAAAATTTTGATGTCCCAGAAATTTAAGTTCCAGAAGTTTGGTATGATAAAGAGTTAACTTTCTTTGGTGTCGGACGGACTTCAGTTTGCGTTCTGGCTGTGCTACTTTCTACTTGAGTGACTTTGGATAGATCATTTAACCTTTCTGAATTTCAGTTTGCTCATCTAATAATGTAGGTAATTATACCTACTTGTGAACTTGTTGGCAGTATAAGAGATGATTTACTTAAGCATCTGGCTGTCATATGAAGTGTTGGGTATATGGCCACTATTATTATTCTCTGACCAATTTTTTCCCCTAGTTTTCTAACCTTTTTCCTTTCAGTTTCATCCTTATTTGGGATCCTGGTCTTTTCTAGACCTCAATTCTTATCTCAATTTGAAAATATACCATTTCTGAATTGACTGAAACTCATTAACACTTACATTTTAAACTGTCTTAATTTATGTGCATTTAAAACCTTTTCTTCACCATGGAGCAGGAAGGAGAAGTACAGAGAGGGAAACTCCTGATGCAGAAAACATACTTTGCAGACTTTCTAGTTTTTACACAGAGCTGCACTAGCAAGAGGGATGTGTAAAAGCTGTTCTTAGGGATTTTTTTCCATTATAATTGTGCATGCTCAATTTAACATAAGCATTACCACTGACCAACATTGCTTTTTGAAATGCACCAAAATATAAGCATGGCTGCATTTAATAAAGGAAGTGTTTTCTTAAAAAAAAACAAAAAAACAAAAAACTTTTCTTGCACATGGAACAACAAGAGAGATTTTATGCCATTCTTGCTTGTAATTGAGAAAGGGAGGGGTCTGATCGGGTGAAGTACATATAAACTCAAGGTCAAAACTAAAACATGAAAACTACAATTAAAATATGAGACTCAAGCCCATAAACCATATGTTTTTCTTATCTATTTCATTATTTTGCACTGGATTTCTTTATTATTGTATTACATATATATGTATGCACGTATATATGTATACATATGTAACAAGAGTAAATCAATACCCAATTTAAAAGTTTTTTAATACATAAGCTGCTCCTCAGATGAGAACTGATAATATAATGATACAACAGCCAGCAAAAGCAAACTGTTCAGCTAATTCATTTGTGATGCGGCACACTAAAGTCACGAAACTCTACTGAGGGATGTCCCTTTAAACTGGAGAGGCTGAGAGTCTAAGGAAACTAGTCTTTAGCTCAGTACTGTTGGAGATGTGATTTAACACCTCAGATTCCCTAACATATGTCAAACACTGGTTGCTTTTCCTAGTACATATTATTATTCTTAATTTAGAAGAATCTCAAAGGATTTAAATAAATTGCCTAGGGACTTCCCTGGTGTCACAGTGGTTAAGAATCCACCTGCCAGTGCAGGGGACATGGGTTCGATCCCTGGTCCGGGAAGATCCCATGTGCCGTGGAGCAGCTAAGCCCGTGCGCCACAACTAACTGAGCCTGCGCTCTAGAGCCCGCGAGCCACGACTACTGAAGCCCGCGCGCCCAGAGCCTGTGCTCCGCAAGAAGAGAAGCCACCACCATGAGAAGCCCGCGTACCGCGAAGAAGAGTAGCCCCTGCTCGCCGCAACCAGAGAAGGCCTGTGCAGCAACGAAGACCCAACGCAGCCAAAAATAAATAAATTTTAAAATAAATAAATAAATAACTTGTCTAAGTTTGCACATTTAGTAAATAGTGGAACCATGATTTGAACTCATTTCAGTCTGATGAGAAAGTCCATTGTCCCATCTACCATGCTGTACTGCACAATTCATATTTGTGTAATTTACAGTATTTGTAACTAGCAGTATTGAAACCAGATTACACAGTATAAAGTACCTTACTCCTACAGTTTCCTAAGGGTTAGAATGAAAAAATATAACTGTATTTTCACTTTTTTTCTGTTTATACCCCAAATGGAGACGGCTTGCACTTTGGGCATCCTCTTCTAAATTCTTGTTGTGTATGCTTATACAGAGAGACATGCAGAAATACTGAAACCATGACATGCAGAAATATTGAAGCTTATTTTGGTTGAGATGAAATTATCAGACTAGAATAATTAAAATTATTGTTTTGAAAGGCAAAAAGTACTTTTTTTTCATTACACTAAAAGGGAACACATACATTATCTTCATCTTAAGAAATACAGCAGTGCTTCTTTATAATAACTTTTTTAAATCTTAAAAGACTAGATGAGTAATTATTGACATATTTTGCTCTGAAATGGTAGCTGACATTGTGCTTTGTGTTTATTTCCAGAATGAATAAGGTATACAGGGGAAAATGGATTATTTAAGGATATTTGCATATTATTTACACTGAGTAGTTCCAATACTTAAGTACTCTTATATATCTAGATTTTGTAAGATAAGTTCTGTAGTTTTAAGAGTTATAAGTGTTTTCTTTTGTGACTTCTCATTTCTTTTACCTCCACGTTACTGTACATACTCCACATATTCCACGTTTCTTCTCTCCTCTTTTATTCGATAGAGACCCAAGAAAAAGAATAGATGTAGGTGCAAATTGAAAGGCTGAAGAGTCTGCAGTATAAATTTTTTTTTTTAATCCTAAATCATGGAATACTAGGTAACCCTATGTAGCAGCTTTTATTTTTCATTGAAACTGAAGTTTGGTTTATATTTATCATATCTAACATCATCCAGCTCTCCTCTGAAACGATTTCAGACAAAAGACAGAGTTTCTGTTGTCCTGCTGCTCAAGCAAATATTAATGGACAGAAGTCATTCCTAACCTTACTTTTTTTCTTCACTACTTAGCCTGGTGTGTTGTTTGTGTTTTCATTAGCACCTGTAAAGGGGGGAATTGGAGGGGATGAGAACTGAAAGATGCTCACTAATCACAGGGGTTGAAAGCTTCCTAAATGTGTGAAGGAAATTTTACAAAATTAGTTTCTATGAAAAGTTTGGTGCTATTCTCTGTCTACTATAAATCTTTAAAAATTAATCAACAGTATTTAATCTGAAACCAAGCAACTTTTAAACGTTTTATTGTGTCCCTCCCACGTGTACCTTCTGAAATCACAAACAGAAGACTTTGGATGGCATTTTTTTAATTATAAAAAATAGTCATATATTTGGAAATAAAAACTCAGAAGTATAAAAAGCGTATATAAAATGAAAAGTAATGTTCTCCTTCCTACTTTTTCATCCCCAGCCCCCTAGTCTTACTTCTCATATCTTCTTCCCCATATGTTTTTAGTTCTCAAGTGGTTGCTTCTGTTCTGTAATCAGTGTGCTCACACCTCTGTTTCTTTTCCCTGTTAACTAAAGTTGCTGCTTTCAAAGATTAGGAATTTAACATCTTATACATCTCTCAATTTTGTTACCATATTTCTTCTTCTGTTATCTTAATAACTCTAGGTATTACACTTTGAGCTGTATTTATTGCTTCATTAATTTTGAACGGTAACTCGTGGCTGCCCAGTGTAAAACCAGGGCATTCAGGTTTCTGTACTTCTTTCCTTCTCTGCCCCTTACAACCCAGCTTCCCTCAGCTACACTATGAGTTCTACAGTGTAAACATTTGTAATGCGTAGGTTCTGCTCTTTCACCATAACTGTTTTTCATGTTTTGTCTCTTGAATCTGAAAGTTGAAAACTAATAAATAACATTTACAGTATTTATGTAACTATCATTCACTTCATTTATCATACTGTTTATCGAATGACTGGTTTTAGACAGGCTGTACCCTTGAGCCTGCTGCATAGCTATTATCATGGGGTTTCTTTTCATTGCCTTTCTGGGTTATTAGTTCATTGCCTTTCTGGGTTATTAGTTCTATTCTTCCTTAGATTCTTTGATGCCCTCTGCTTTACTTTCCTTTTTCATTGTTGGCTGGTGTACATTTTCCAAAAAGTTTTACAGAAAATGCATGGGAGATTGACTTCATACGTGTCAGAGTCCATACATGTCAGAAATGGTTTGTTTTGGTGGTCAACTTCTCCTTAAATAACTTTAAAATATCGAATGCAGTAACTTTAAATATAAATTACTGTATATCAGTTGAAATTTCTATCACAACGGAGTGATTTTTTTAACAGTTTAAACATTTGTCATCTATACTTGACATTTTTATTCAATGGGAAGAAGAATTAACATGTAGGGAAGGGTAACTATCTGGACATTCTTTAAAATTCTGTAGTTTTCTGAGGATGTGTGTAATACAGAAATTTATAGAGAAATTTTTTTATTATTTCCTATATATAATTGTTATTTAGACATTTAAAAAATAAGTCCCTTCTATTAATTTCTACTACCTTAAGAAAAAGAAGCTGTTTTTGACATGGTCAGTACCTGTTTCTTCTTTTCTGAAAACAAAAAAGTGTGTTTTAATTTATAGACAGTATGTTTTATCTATCTATCTATTTTTTGGTGTATTCAGACACATTTGTATTTCTGTAAGGAAGTTCTGGGGTTGTGGGTTTTTTTTAAGCAATTTTTATTACTCTTTAATTTTTATACATGTAGTTCTAGATGTATCATGCTTGAAGCATGATACCAATATTTTAAAATTTATTTATTTATTTTTGGTTGTGTTGGGTCCTTGTTGCTGTGTGCAGGCTTTCTCTAGTTGCGTGAGCGGGGGCTACTCTTCCTTGCTGTGAGCGAGCTTCTCATTGAGGTGGCTTCTCTTGTTGCAGAGCACAGGCTCTAGGCACGCGGGCTCAGCAGTTGTGGCACGTGGGCTCAGTAGTTGTGGTGCGCGGGCTGTAGGGTACATGGGCTCAGTAGTTGTGGCTCGCGGGCTCTAGAGTGCAGGCTCACTCGTTGTGGTGCATGGGCTTAGTTGCTCCGCGGCATGTGGGATCTTCCTGCACCAGGGCTCGAACCCGTGTCCCCTGCATTGGCGGTTGGATTCTTAACCACTGCGCCACCAGGGAAGCCCTGTGGTTGTTTTATTTGTTAGGAAATAACTTCTTTGATCCTAATGAACATGTACAGACTTTGGTAGACTGTAATATCCTGTTTTAATGTTTATAGTTTTTTAAACTTTGACTTGACTGAACTCAAACTAGCCATTGCATCAGAGAATACATTTCAGCTGGAAGGAAACTGTGGTTGCTGGCTATATTTCTGTAATTTTAACATTATTATTTAAATATTCAAGTTTTGCCTTCTGAAAGTTGAGTAGCAACTTTGAAAATCTAAAAAATGTCTAAACAGCATTTGAAAACAAATTCCTCATACGCCCTGATAGAAAATTGGTCACTTTGGCTGGCTCATTAACACTTGGTGAGCACTAAGACCATTTAATGCACTGTAATTAGGTTCCAGCCCCTAATGCTCTTAATGGTACCTTAATGACCTGAAAGAGTTAATAAGACTCCCAGGGCACCTAAATTGTTACTAGAGAATGCCTTGGCTGTTAGGGATAATAGCGCTTGGTTCTGAAATAACCAAGTTCAGAGCTTTTTAAGAAGATGGAAATGCTAGGGCATATGTAATTTCTCTTTTGGTTAAACTAACCACCTTCTATAATATCGAGCTTCAGATATTCACCAAACAGATGTCTGAGCCTCTTCAGGACCACCAACAATGCCTAAGGTCCTTATGTCAGGAGAAGTAATGTCATGAGGTAACTGAAGCCTAGAAGCTATGTCAACTTGCAGAGCAATAAAGATTTCTTTTGATTGGTATTAAATAAATGAAAACTCTTGTCTGATGTCCTGTAATAAATATTGCCTGTGCAGTGATGTTAAAGTTCTCAAAAATTGAAAATCAGAACAATTATATTGATGTAGATACATTCTGGGATGAATAAATTACATGAGTAATACGGGAATTATTTTAAATGAGGCAGTTGGGACTTTTTCAAAGGCCAGCATCGCACTTGTCCTGAAACTATCAGAATTTATATGTATATCATATTTGTAGAATTTCAACTTACATTTAAAGAAATTTGAAAGTCAAATAAAACTATGTAGTTTCTTTTATTTTCTTTCAAGGCAGGAACAAACACATGGAAACCAAATCTATTTGACTTAAATTTTCATGTGCTAAATAAACAATTCTAGTGCCCCTGCAATTATTATTTTAAAAATAAGCCAAATTAATAAGGTATTTAATTTCCTTACTTCCTAAAACACAAGTTAACCTTATCATTTAGGGAAAAAATAGGGCACAGCATATTAATCTTAAGGGAAAATATTCACATTAACCTTTGTAACCGGAAAGAATGGTGTTCTCTTTGCTTTCCTTTGCGTGTATTCTTTGGCACAGAAAGGGGCCGGCATGTCACCATTGTCGTCCTAAAAGGTGTAACATTTCTGGAACAATTACTGTATGTCGAGGAACTATGCTGAGTGCTTCTTTTGGAATATCTGTTGAATGTTTACCTAAGTTCAAGCAAGATGTGCTAGTGTTCCCTTTTTTGTTTCAGACTGGGAACCTGAGGCACTGGTGGTTGGGGGTGGGCATTGGTCAGTGACTTCCCTAAAGGCTGTGGGAGCCACTGCATCGCATTGATGCTCGGAAAAGTGTTTGTGGCCTTGGACTGTCTTGCTTTCTGAGAGCGCTGACCACTTGCTCTTCAATAGTTGAGGCATCAGTGGGATAATTAAGATTAGAAGTCCTAGTAAAAGATGGCTCTTTTGATCTTCATTCCTTTGATTTCATTAATAGGTATGGCTAAATAGGCGTGGGTGGGTAGGGATGGGATGTGGGAGGAGGCAATTGAGGAACGGGGACAAATCAAGTAAAATGTACTATAATTAAGAATAGAATTAAATTACTGGGAATCATTTGCCTCTTTTTTTAAAAAAATTAATTTATTTATTTATGGCTGTGTTGGGTCTTCGTTTCTGTGCATGGGCTTTCTCTAGTTGTGGCAAGCGGGGGCCACTCTTCATCACAGTGCGTGGGCCTCTCACTATCGTGGCCTCTGTTGTTGCGGAGCACAGGCTCCAGACGCGCAGGCTCAGTAATTGTGGCTCATGGGCCCAGTTGCTCCGCATCATGTGGGATCCTCCCGGACCAGGGCTCGAACCCGTGTCCCCTGCATTGGCAGGCAAGCTTTCAATCACTGCGCCACCAGGGAAGCCCCATTTGCCTCATTTTTGAACCTTGACCTCTTCCAGTGTTTTTTCAGGCTTCAGTCATATTCCTATGATGTGAAGAGTAGGGGAGGCCTAAATTCTAAAATCCTCTCTTGTATGTATTAGTTATCTGACCTTGGGAAAGTCACATAACCTCCTTTTTTTTTTTTTAATTTCCTTTTTCCCTCCAGCACATGTTCCCAATACACGAATAAGCTTTTTCTTTTTTTTTTTTTACAAATGTATTTATTTTTTTATCATTTATTTATTTATTTTTGGCTGAGTTGGGTCTTTGTTACTGCACGCAGGCTGTCTCTAGTTGCTGCGCACGGGCTTCTCATTGTGGTGGCTTCTCTTGTTGCAGAGCACAGGCTCTAGGGCGTGCGGGCTTCAGTAGTTGTGGCTCGCGGGCTCTAGAGTGCAGGCTTAGTAGTTGTGGCTCACGGGCTTAATTGCTCCGCGGCATGTGGGATCTTCCCGGACCAGGGATTGAACCTGTGTCCCCTGCATTGGCAGGCGGATTCTTAACCACTGCGCCACCAGGGAAGTCCCTCACATAACCTCTTGAAGCTTTCTTCATTTCTAAAATTGTGGGATTGATCTTCTAATCAGTAAATGACCCCTAGAGCTTTTCTTCTCTAACTTTTGGTTGTTTTAGGAATATTTCAATCCATTATTTAGACAGGCTAAAGCCTGTCTTCTTCTAAAATAGAAAGACCTAAATTATCTTCAGAGTTAGTGCTGAATGAAACGCAGTTTAAGTTAAAGATCATGAGATAGGTTTCTTGGGGACATTGGCACGTTTTTAGGTACTTTAGGGAAGCTGTTAAGTGGTGGAGCTGAAACTTCAGTGAAAGTCTGGCTGACCCAAAGCCTTAGCTTTTAGCTACTTGGTTATGTGGTTCTAGTTAAAATTAGATTAGAAAACCATTTGAATTTCTGTGTTACAAGGCACCTGGATGGTTTTCATTTTACTGGTCATGTAAAATTTCTTGTGAAATGGTAAAAAATATTTATATTTTGGGAAAGAAATCTACCAAGTCTTTTCCAAGAAGTTTTTCTGATACAATACAAATAGGCTTCTATCTTTGTTTGGTTTTAACTTATTTTGAAGTATATTTCCATTTTTCATGATGTTAACGTATATTTTTAGTATAGATGTTGATAAGAGTAGAATTTGTGGAAAAGGAGAATAGAGAAAGAAAAGGCAACTAAAATGAAGGATACTATTCATTAGTCTGTGTGCTATTAAGCATAGATATGCAGAACAGCGTGGAAAACATGAGAACCTTTTAGGGATCCCACGTAAGTGTAGCTATTAAAACACTTCTCTGAGCTGGAACCTCTATTTGTGATGATACAGTAAATATTATGGAACAGAACTGTTACTTCTTGTGAATGTTTATAAAATGTCATTAAAAACGTATGTTCTCACTTCCCACAGACTTTGTTTGGAGTCTGGTCTTGCACACATTTAGCTCTGTGAGAGCAGCATCTACAGCATTGGAACGAGAGCTTTGTGCATTTGTGTCACTTCCTTTGGTGGCATCCCTTAGAATTGGAAACTCCTTTTTTACTTTCTTTTTTACTCTCTTTGGACAGAATTTCAAACATGAGCACATTTTCTAGTATCTTTTTTTTTCTTTTAAATAATATGGGCAAGGAGATATGGCACTACATTTGTGTTACTATTTTTTATCTAAAAATAAAAACAGAAATCCTCAGCTGATTATATGCTTTCCTTACTTCCTGTTGTGATCTGGTGGAGATAATGCCAGTGAAAACAGCATTTTCATTTTTTTTTTTCCCCTCTGGATCATTTTCATGGAAGTACAGGTGGTTCTCTATATGGGGATGTGGATAGGAAGTTAATGATGTGACTGTATATATAGTTTGATAAATATCCCTGGGTGACCCTGATGGGTTCCTCCAAGTTGAGAACCATTCTGTTAATCTATTCTTCTTTGCTGGTTGGATAATCCAGTCTTGGAACTAGAATAATTGATAACAATTTTGATATATGTTCAGTTAGGAGATGTAATCACCTAATCAAATTTGATGATGTTCTTCTCCCCACACATACCCCTGCCACCCCATATTTAAAGGTAGCGCAGGTGACCCTTGAACAACGCGGTGGTTAGGGGCACCAACCTGGCACAGTCAGAAATCCACATGTAACTTTACAGTTGGCCCTCCATATCTGCAGTGCAGGCATCCTCAGATTCAGCCATCCATGGATCACTAGTACTGCAGTACACACATTGAAACGAATCCAGGTATAAGTGGACCTGCACAGTTCAAACCCATGTTGTTCAAGGGTCAACTCTATATTGAGGTTACTCTATTCCCTTTAAGATCTTGAGCCAATTACTTAACCTCATGGAGTCCCAGTTTCCTAATTTACATAAAGGAAATAAATAATGCCTAATTTACAGGTTTTGAAGCTTCAATGACATACTATTACTGAGCCTTTAAAAGGTTTTTTTTTGGCCAATCTAATAGATGAAAATGGTATTTTGTTTTAATTTTACATTTTTCTGCTTAATGCTTGGATGGAGCATCTTTTTCATATATTTATTGACTAGTTGTATCTTCCCTTCTGTGAATCGCCTATGCATGGTGCCCTCCATTTTTCTATTGAGTTGACGTATTCTTTTGATATTTGGGAGTTGCTTAGATATTTTGGATATTCTTTATTATTTAGGTTGCAAATATTTTCTCCCTATCTTCAAAGAAGCTGTGTTGCCTTTTGTCTTACAGGCATTTTAAATTCTGACGTATTGCATTTTGTTAATCATTTTTATATGTGACTTTAGCATTTTGATTCTTATGTAAGGATTTCTTACCCCATAGTCACAAAGTTGTTTTTCCTTATTTTTTTTTATTCTTTTATGTTTTAATTATTTTACACTTGGATCTTTAATCCATGTGGAATTTATTTTTTCCATATAAATAATTTTTTCATCACCTCTTAACAGAAAAATCTTTTCTCTTCCCCCTTTTTTGAAATGTCTCCTTTATTGTATATTGCATTCTTATTTATACAGATAGTCTGCTTCTGGATTCTCTTTGGTGTCAGTGATCTATTTCTGTGCTAGTACCACATTATTTTAATTACAACAGCCTCATAATAAAACATATAGAAGGCAAATCCTCCTTTTGTTCTACATTTTCCAAGTTGTTTGGTTTTTTCCTAATGCATATATTCTTCTGGGCAAATTTTTGGAATTAATTGTCAGGAATTTCTGCTCTCTTTAAAATATTAACTTTTGCAATAATGAGCATGATATGTTTATATATTTCTCCAGTTATTCAGGTTTTCTTGTTTATCTTTTAGAAAACTGATGTAGATTTACTAATGAAGGTCTTACATTTTATGTTCGGTTTGTTTCTAGGTATTTAATGTTTCCACTACAAAAGCTTTGTTCAGTGTCTGGCATGTTATAGGTGCTTGGTAATTTTTTTTAAATTGATGAATAAATGAATGTATGCATATATATATTGATAAAAACTGAATGTTTTGAGCAAAGTTTGAAAATACCTTCAAAATAGTGCATTTTCACTTATTTTAAAGTGAGAAAACATTTGTACTTAAATTTTTGGCATTTTTAACAATTGTAGTTATGTTTCTTTGGAGTTACCTGTACATTGCTAAGGACAGGTATTTTTTGGTATTTGCAGTGCTGTAGGGATTCATGCATATTGTGTGTGATCAGTGTAGTTTGTTCTATTTTGTCGCTGAATAGTTTCCATTGTGTAGATACACTGCAGTTTATCCATCCACCTGTTGACAGAAATTTGGGTTTTGAGTTTGGGGCTAATACAATAAAGCTGCTATGAACATTCAAATATATAGGTCTTTGTGTGAACCTATGTTTTCATTTCTCTTGAGGAAATACCTGAGAATAGGGTTATAGGTCAGTGGGTAATTATATGCTTAACATTGTAAGAAACTGTCAAACTTTACTAAAGTGACTTTATATACCATTTTGCATTTCCACCAGCAAGTTGTATGAGAGATCCAGTTGGTCCCAGAACCTCCATCCATTGTGCTTTGGTTTCATATTGTCTTAAACAATAAAATACCTTTTAAAAAAATTAAGAGGAAAAACACACACACACATATGTATTCTATTATATTTACCCATGTTTTGCCATTTTTTTACCCATATATTTTATTACTTCCTGAAGATCTGTAGTTTCCATCTGGTGTTATTTCCCTTCAACTTTAGCATTTTTTGTAGTGCAGTCCTTTTGGCGATGAATTCTCTCCATTTTCATTGATCTGTCTTTTCTTGTCTTTTCTTGCCTTTGTTTTGGAAGTATACTTTCACTGGATATAGAATTTTGAGTTACAGGGTTTTTTTGTAAAGATTTTCCATTTTCTTTTGGCCTGCATTGTTTTTGATAAGTCAACAGTGTGTTGTTAACTTAGTGTATAATATATTGTTTTTATTAGACTGTTTTAAAGGTTTTCTCCTCATTTTTGGATTTCAGCAATTTTTCTGTGATATGCTAAGGTGGTCTTTCCTTTATATTTATTTGTCCTCCTTAGGATATCCTGAACTTTGCAGATCTGTAAGTTCATGTTTTTGCCACATTTGGGAAATTATTTACCATTATATTTTCACATTGTTTTCAGGCCATATTTTCTACCTTCATTCTGAGACTCATAACATATTTTAGACCACTTTAAAAATTATTATTATATAAATTTCAGGTGTACATCATTATAATTTGACATCTGTATTCACTACAAAGTGATCACCATGACTAGTCCAGTTGCCATCCACCACCAAACCATTGACCCTCTTCCCCACTTCAGTCACCCCTCAACCCCTTCCCCTCTGGTAACCGTTAACCTAATCTCTGTATCTATGAGTTTGTTTTTGTTTTATTTGTTTGTTTTGTTTTGTTTAGATTCCACATGTCAGTGAAATTGTACAGTATTTGTCTTTCTCCCTCTGACTTATTTACTTAGCATAATACCTTTGAGGTCCATCCATGTTGTTGCAAATGGCAGGATTTCATTCATTTTTATTTCCAAGTAGTATTATGTTTATGTTTATGTATGACATCTTTATCCATTCATCTGTTGATGGACACTTGAGTTGTTTCCATATCTTGGCTATTGTAAATAATGCTGCAGTGAACGTAGGGGTGTATATGTCTCTTCAAATTAGTGTTTTCATATTTTTTGGGTAAATACCCATAAGTGGATTAGCTAGATCATATGGCTTTTCTATTCTTAATTTTTTCAGAACTCTCCATACTGTTTTCCATAGTGCCTACACCAAATTACAGTCCTACCAACGGTGCACAAGGGCTCCCTTTTCTCTACATTCTCTCCAACATTTGTTATTTCTTGTCTTTTTGAGAATAGCCATTCTAACAGGTGTGAGGTGATATCTCATTGTGGCTTTGATTTGCATTTCCCTGATAATTAGTGATGTTGAACATGTTTTCATGTGCCTGTTGACCATCTGTATGTCTTCTTTGGGAAAATGTCTATTCAGATCCTCTGTCCAGTTTTGAATTGGGTTTGTTGTTGTTGTTGAGTTTTATGAGTTCTTGATATATTTTGGATATTAGCCCATTATCAGATGTATGACTAGCAAATATCTTCTCCCATTCATTAGGTTGCCTTTTCATTTTGATGATGGTTTCCTTTGCTGCACAAAAAAGCTTTTTAGTTTGATGTAGTCCCATTTATTTATTTTTGCTTTTGTTTCCCTTGCCTTTGGAGTTAAATCCACAAAAACATCATTAAGGCTGATGTCAGTGAGGTTACAGCCTATGTTTTCCTCTAGGAAGTTTAAGATTTCAGATGTTATATTCAAGTATTTAATCCATTTCGAGTTAATTTTTGTGTATGCTGTATTTAGACCACTCTTAATTGTCTCACAGGTCACTGAAACTCTCATGTCTTTTCAGTCTTTCTTCCTTACTGTTCTTTAGACTCCATGATTTCTATTGATCTGACTTCTACTTACCTGATTTCTGCCATATCCAAGTTCTGCTATTAAATTCATGATTTTTCATTTCAGATACTCCCTCATTTGTTTTTTTTTGTTGTTGTTTTTGATAGTTTCATAGTTTTTATTCCTCAACTGAGATTTCCACATGTTCATGCATTGTGACCATATTTTCCTGAACGTCCTTGAACATATTCATAATAACTACTTTAAAACCCTTGTTTGTAGGGGTCCTCTCAGGATTGATTTCTTTTGATTTTCTTTTGTACCAAGAAGTTATTTATTAATAAGTAAGAGTGCGTTTTTCCTTTATTGTTTGTTTTTAATATGCAATATTTAATTATATCAAAAGTTGGGGGGACTTGGCATGGTTCTTTCTGGGTAGGCAAGAGAGTAATTTAAAATATTTAATATTAATTAATTAGAATATTAATATATATTATTAATATATAATATAATAATATCAATAAATATCTTAAAGGTATTTATTATAGAATGTGTTAAGATTTTCTCATGATTAAAATTTCTTATTTTTTTTTGTTTTTGGTAAATAATTACTTTTAAAGTTCATTGTGTCTTTGATAAGTCTCCAGAGTAAAAATATGTCGTAGGTTAGATTTGTCTCTCTCTCTCTCTCATATTGTTCATGGGCTGTATGTATAAAATGAGCCTTATCAACTGAATTTTTTACCTCATTTACATCATTACTGTTTGCTTATTTGGCAAAAATAGAGTATTAAAGTGTGTTTAAGTCTGAAATCTGGGTAAAATGGAAGTCTTGACAAATACCTGTGATTAGAAGCTACTCCTGGCATAAGAGAATGTATTTTTTTATAATAAATATTAGAAAGAAAGTCAATTATCAAACCTTTTTTTTTTCTTAATAGATTACAGTTTGTGATATTCAGTTACGTTTTAGAAACAAGTGAATTGGTTTATACTGAAAAGAAACTTGATTACATGTTGAAAGGTATACAGTATCTCTAAAGAAAGAAAAAGATAAGTCATAAAGATTGCTTTTAAAAAGTGAAAAGTGTTATGATCCTCTCACATCTACAGAGATAAAGTGGTAGGTTTTGACTAAGATATTTTAGCTTAATTTCTCTGCTTTTATAAATTTCTAAATCAAAATTAGTTAAGACAAACTAAATTAAAATGGAGAGCTCTGGATTTTGAAAAGCCAAATTGAACTTTAAATTTTGTTATATTGCATCATTATTTTCTGTTTTGCTTTTTACCTAGCATTTAATAAAGAAATTTACAAAATTTCCAGTGGTTTTATATAGAACTATGGTTATTTATAAATCATGTATTTTTAGTTTTAATATAAAAATTCCCTTGAGACTGTATATAATCTTTGTTAATTAAACTTTCAAATTTGGAAGCAGCTCTTTTATAAAGTAAATCATGGCTGTACACTATTTGTCAGAAGTTATGACACCTTTTATGAAACTAAAAAAATAGGGTAATATATATTAGGTGACTGCATTTAGTTGTATTATAATTTAAACTGCTACTTAATGTTACAGACTAGTCCTTTTTAGCTCTTTGATACTTTAAATTTTACGTAAGTCTGATCTTTACTGGGTTTTGTTGTTTTTAATTTTTTCTTTAACTGGTAATTCGTCTCAGTTCTGCTTTCTAATAATATCCAAAACTGACCATTTGTCACCACGTCCATACAACTACAATAATCAAAGCCCTCATCACATTTCGCCTCATATTGGATTTCCTGCTTCCACTTCTTCCTCTCCACGGTCTTTTCCCTACACGGCAGCTAGAATTCTTCATGCAACACATACTCTGCCCAGAATCCTGTAGTGGCTTCTCATCGCAAAGCCAAGTCCCTAGTCTGGCCCTTAGACTCCTATGTGACTGCTTCTATAATCTCATCTCCTAATACTCTTACTTCATCCTGCTCTAAACGCAGGGTTTTCTTGTCTTCCTCAAACGTTTGATGCACACTCCTACCTCAGAGTATTGATTGGCACAGTCTTCCTCCCAGAACTCCTCTTCTGCCTATGTGAATGAGCTGCTCCCACACTTCATCTAAGAATTTACTAAAATACTTTTTGTCAGAGGCTGTCCCTGATCTCTCATATCTAAAATCCTCTTCCCCACCTCATTTGCAGATCAATCGACATGTTTAATTGTAAATTTTTACATCTTTATCTCATCTTTAACTGACCCAGGCCTACTTTGACAGCAGATTTTTTTTTTTTTTTTTTGCGGTACGCGGGCCTCTCACTGTTGTGGCCTCTCCCGTTGCGGAGCACAGGCTCCAGACGCGCAGGCTCAGTGGCCGTGGCTCACGGGCCCAGCCGCTCCGTGGCATGTGGGATCTTCCCTGACTGGGGCACAAACCCGTGTCCCCTGCATCGGCAGGAGGACTCTTAACCACTGCGCAACCAGGGAAGCCCCGACAGCAGATATTTTTAGCAGTCTCTTTTATTGAATTCTTTTAAAAACATTCAAGTTACTTTCATAGAAACAAAATCTCATTTTTTTGTACTGATAAAGTCACTGCCTTATATAATTTTTATTAAATCTCATAATTATAACAACAGATGCAGTTGGCATGAATGTTTTGGGAATAAACATACCTGCTTGCTAAGGCTAAAACTTAACTGGTGGGAGCCAAGTGTGGGCTTCATTCTAGAGCTGTCTATAAGACTCAGCAGACAGACCACTGTGGACATCAGGCAGAATATTTACAGAAGTGGAGAGTGTTTGTTAATCGTCTGGCTAATTGATCAAGTAGATCTCGATTAAGAGAGTTTAATTGTAGTTAAAAACTGAAACTGAAATAAGCTTAGCTTGATTATATAAAAGAGCTCTTCTAGATTATTCTGACTTTTATTGTTGGATTAGTTCATCTTGAAAATAAATTATATAATTATCTCTAGTAGAAACTTTCGTATAAAATTAATTCCAAGAGTGGAAATAAATGACTACTAGAGAATCGCTGCTTTTCTTAAAATAACATATATTATAAAAAATATATCTAATGAAAAAATTCTGGAGTTAGGTAATAATGATGGTTGTGCAACATTGTGGAGGTACTTAATGCCCTTGAATCAAACACTTAAAAATGGTAAATTTTATGTTATGTATATTTTCCCGCAATAAAACCAAAATAAAAATACATCTACACATAAAAACTAATATAAATAAACCTGTGGCAAATTATTAATGTGCAATATAGAAGAAAAGTCAGAATTCATGGAATTAGAGGACTTGTATTTATATAATACTAGTTCTACCATGAATGAGTTGGCAACATTTTGACAAATCTTTTACATTTTCTTTTTTTAAAAATTAATTAATTAATTTTTGGCTGCATTGGGTCTTCGTTGCTGCACATGGGCTTTCTCAAGTTGCGGCGAGCAGGGACTACTCTTCGTTGTGGTGTGCGGGCTTCTCATTGCAGTGGCTTCTCTTGTTGCGAAGCATGAGCTCTAGGTGCGCGGGCTTCAATTGTGGCACGCAGGCTCAGTAGTTGTGGCTCACAGGCTCTAGAGCGCAGGTCAGTAGTTGTGACTGACCGGCTTAGTTGCTCCGTGGCTTGTGGGATCTTCCTGGACCAGGGCTTGAACCCATGTCACCTGCATCGGCAGGTGGATTCTTAACCACTGCGCCACCAGGGAAGTCCCTTTTACCTTTCCTTAGCTGTAGTTTTCTTAAGTTTAATGTGAATTTACTTACTCCTCACAACTCTCAGGAGTTTTATGAGGAAGAAATGAGGTTATTTATATAAAAATCTTTTATGAACTGTGTAAGTCAGTTTATAGACTTCAGGTGGAATTTTTCATATTTTTGGTAATTCATTGAACTGACTGTTGGTATTGCATATAAGGTTTTGGCTTGAGGCATTTGCTACTGAGGTTTTAAAAATATTTAAATTGCGTATTTAAAATGTTTTTTTTTTTGTGAAAATGCAGCTGTTTATTCCCCAGGGTTTAATTAATTGAGAATGGAAAAGTTTAGCTTATATTTGTAGAGTTACACTTCTTATTGGCATTGTTAAATGTTCAGGTTTTTTATTATTGATGTCTTTTCTTAACAGGTTCCCTTCATAACTTCTGAAGGGAAAACCTTGCCAGCTGAGGTAGATACTGGATAACTTAGTTTTTCCTTTCTTATTTGAAATCAGTGTGTTAAAAAGCAATTATCAAAAAAAAAAAAAGGTTTATGCAGTGGAACAGGAAATGGTAGACTGGGCAAATATAATGATGTCATAAATCAGATTTAAGTAATAGAAAATTATTTATTTTGGACATTGATTAAAGTGCATTTCTGGTTGCTCACCTTCAGTGGACTAAGAGATATTTTTTTCCTCTGAGTAAGAAAACAGTGAATTGGATGAACTCAGTTAATTTCAGAGATTTATTTTTGTAAAAATGAGATAAGATGTCAGAAGATGGTCAATAGAAAGCTCACTTTAGAAGGAAGCTCTTTTTATAAGGTAAAGAGGAAAAATAATCAGAATTTAATTAGCTGAAATCTTTATTGAATGTTCCATTTGGGGCGTAACAAAGAACTCTGTACCGAGGATACAGTGTATAATATTAAAAAGATGTGATCTTAATCTTTAGAATTCACTGTTTTAAACATCTTCCATCACTTACTTAACCTGTGTTCAGTTTCAAGTGATTCTTTTTTCTTAGTTAGTTGTAACATTTCTGCAGTTTGCTCCAGAATTACTTTAGATAGATGTGTGGCCCATTGACATATTTTAAAATTTTAGATTTGTGTGCCTTTAGGCCGCATACTCAGTCTTTTATTTGCCATAGTCTCTGCCATTTCTATGGTCTCTGCCTTACCACACTTATTTCACTTATGTGAAACACCTGGCCTTTGGAGACATCTGTCACTCTTGCTAAACCTTTACCTAACAGGCACAAGGCAAGGATAAAAAGGAAAAGGATAATTCCTGTCTGTTCAACCCATGACTGCAAAGTTCTTACCTTTTCCTGTCATGCCTAGTGAGTGGGGATTCCCACAAGGCTTGCATGAGCATGTCTGAAACCAAGTGATCTTTAAATTATCCCTATGCTTGGTGTCATCTCCTGGTTTTAGTTACAGCTTTCTAATGCTCCAAGTGGTGCTAAGTCTGTTTGTCATTTGCCGTAATATACTGTGAATAAAGGACTATGCTAAATTTCCCTTAAGCCACAGTCTAGTGGAGAGTAAAGACTTCTAGTTTTATCTAGTTATTTCTCATACTTTTTGAAATGATATTTTTGGAAATGATACATTCGTTGGGGACCTCTTTGGGGGGAGGGGCCTATTACTAATACAGTAGTATTTCCAATTATATTTAAATGAATGTCTTCAAAATGTAATGGTTAAGGTGTTTACGTGGTAATAGAACTTAAAAGTAAATCCTATAAATCATTACTAATTTGAAATGAAAAACTCTGAACCATCCAGTTAACACTGTTTAAAATTGCCCTGACCACATTCTCTGTCTTCCTTACTCTGATTTATTTTTCTTCATCAGACTTTTCACCGCTTAAATTGTGTATTTGTGTCTTTGTTTGTTGTCTGTCTCTTTCTACTATGTAAGCATGTGAGCAGGGACTTGTTTCTGATTCCTGTTCTATTTCACTGCTTACAACAGTGTCGGATACATAATGAGAAACTTACTAAATATTTGGTCTAGGAGTGCATGAAACCCTTCTCATCCACCTGTAGTATGTTCTCTTCTGGGTGCTGCCCTCTCCATTCTACTGTCAGCATCCTTTGGCTTAGTACATATAAAACACGGATCCTGATGCTGTAACTCTCCCTACTCGAAGCCCCCCATTGTCCTCAGAATGACATCAGTCCTTAAGTATATCTCACTTAATCTTCTCACTTCAATACAATTTGTTGTCTATCTGCCTGTTGTTTTGTATGTTTGTTTTTTTGATTAAACCTTTGAGCTCCTTGAGGAAAAGAACTTTGTTGTCTTCATCGACTCATCCCCTACTCCTTACATGGTATCTGAAGGTGCTCAAGAAATGTTTGTAGAATGAAGGAGTAACATTTTACATGGGGAAGAAAAGGCAAGTCCGGAGGTGATACGGTACATGCTGACGAGTATGCAGCTAGTGAGCAGCAGGGTTGGACTGACTCCCTCACGCCAGTGCTCTGCCACTAATAGGAGTAGATTTTGATTTTTAACAAAAAGTATTTTTGTTTCTTCACTTACAGATATTGAAGATGTTAAGAAGTACAAACCTGGTTACTTAGAAGCTACGCTTAATTGGTTTAGATTTTATAAGATACCAGAGGGAAAACCAGAAAACCAGTTTGCTTTTAATGGAGAATTCAAGAACAAGGTGAAGTTCATAATCTTTATTTTAAAATATGCCTGTGATACCTGTACAATATTTCTTTCACTTTGGGGGATTTCATATGTGAACATTTGTATATAGTATGATAACAAAAGTGCTTTTTACTGACTTTCATATTTAAGGACATTATTTTATCATTTTTGGTTTTAAAAAAGTTTTAGGAGATCTCTCTAAGTAAATCAGTAAGGCTGATAAATACCTATATGCATCTGTTTATCTGTCAATAAATCCTTCGTCTCAGAAAATGAAGGATTTCCATGATCAGTCTAAGTCTGCACATTGTATATGAAGAAAAGCCTTCCATTTACTTACTCCAGAGAAGGGAAAGTTACTTACCATTAATGCAGATCCAAAGGGGCTTCCCTCCTAAGTGTTCATCCTACCATGGCTGAATTAAGCTGCTTAACAATTAAGACAGCACTTGAATTCTCTTACTGTCAGAGGATTTTTCTATTAGAAAACCACAAAGTTACCAGAAAGTGGCTCTAATATGACACATATGGAGGAAATAGACCAAAGAGTTAAAGTCAAAAACATGGACTATGTCTTTTAAACTTACTGCCACTATATAAACTTCACATAATAAACCAACCTTTAAGTGGTACTAATAAATGAAGTATGTTTTGCAGGTAAAGTAAGCCATGGTCGTGAAAACTTTAAAATTATAATAAGTATTTTGTTATACAAGAGTTTATTGCTGAACCCAGTATTTTTTAAAAGTACATTAAAAGAACACTTAAGATCTTGAGGGCTTTGTCTAGGATTTTTAAATATAAAACTATTATTTTAGACTGTAATCTCTCACAAGGAAAATTAGGAACATTTGGGGGGAAAAATATAAAGAATTTTCTGCTTTGGAAAAATAAAGCAAGTTTTCCTTAGATGGTATTACTAGATCTATATCTATTGTTGATTTTGCATTTTTAGACGCTATATGAATTCATACTAAGAAAAAAAATTAGAAGATGTTGAGGTTTACTACCTTCAGACAGTGGATAATCTAAAACGACTATGCAGTTGGACTACTTACGCCTTTGATGAGGTGAAATTAATAGGTATATGCTTATTTACAAGCAAGATACTGATAGTAGGCTAACCGCTTTACATTCAACATCTTATTTATTCTTTCAACAACTCTATGATTTAAATCAGGGGTTGGCAAACTTTTTTGTGTAAAGGACCAGAAAGTAAATATTACAGACTTTGTAGGCCATATGGTCTCTGTCACAACTACTCAACTCTTCCATTGTAGCACTAACGCAGTCAGAGGCCATGCACAGATGAATGGGCATGACTGTGCTCAGTAAAAACTTTATTTACAAAAACACATGGTGAGCTGGATTTGGCCCACAGGCCCAAGTTTGCCAACCCTTGATTTAGATGATCTTCATTACATTTCATATTATAGATGAAGAAATTAATATAATGAGATGAAGTAATCTGCATAAAGTCACACAGCTGGTAAATAAGGATATGAGAATTTATACTCAGGTTTGCCTGACTACAGAGCTCATGTTCTTAATAATTAACTGTCATACTATGACTAGTTCCATGTTAGTATAATGATGTGATTTCTGTGTCTGTTTTTGGTTTTTAACTAGGCTTTTGCTCTTGAAGTTATTAAATCTACTCATGAATGTTGGAAAGCATTGCTTATGGAGAAGTGTGCTGGAGGGGCTATAAATTGGTAAGGACTTGTCTTTTCTATGTAGAGTTATTTTATTTTATTACTAACTGGTACTAAAGAGCCATATGATACTGCTCAGATCTGATTTTTTTTTTAAGAGAATTGAAATGTTTTTTCATTTAAAAAATGTTTACAGAGCACCTATTTGGAAGACATTACCAAGTGCTGGGCACTATGAAATTAGGAATTGACATGACCCCTTTTCCCAAGGAATTTATAATTTAGTGCGGTATACTGTCAAGTAAAGAGGCATTTCATTATAATGCACTGTGAATATATGCAAAGGTGGATTTTCAGCGACTTTTCAACATGCAGACATATGATTAATTTATGTAATAAGTACCACATCATTTCTTGGTAAGAACCTTTAAAAGCCTTCTTATCCAACATGATCTGGGTCACCAGCTAATTGTTGAAGGGGAATCAAACAATAGTAATATATAACTCAAGCGTTTTAATTTTTACTTTAAAACATTTAAATGTACATTCATTTATCAATCTGTGGATATAGGGCTAAGACATTTTCTGTATAGATTACATATAGATTATATATAGCCTAACAATATATAACAGAAAGTAAAGATCAAATCCTGTAATCTTTAAACTCCTTACACTTAAAAACCCTTATAAATTTTTAGGGTTCTTTTTTTCTAACCTTTTACAGTTGTCTTACCACACCTAATTTGATACCAAGTTTTTATAGTGATTCACCTTTATGGAGGCTTTTTAGAGCCTCGATAGTGTGTACAGCCTCAGTGGTTTTAGAGCCTACTTGGTGTTCATAGAAACAGTTCTCTTTCCATACTCCCTTCATTGATGGGCATAATTACAGCTTTAATTATGAAATTGTAATACCAAAGACCACTGACATAAAAAAAGTTTGGAAACAAAAACAACTGACTCTTGGTAAGCCTAACTAGGAAGCAAAAGTACACAGTCTTTCTGGAGAGCAGAGTCCTACCCATCTTCATTGTCCTCTTTGAATCAGGAGAAAGTGGGAAGCCATTTACTCTTCAGCAAATACTGATTGAGGGTCTACTGCCAAGTACTGTGCTGATGGGACGGTTGCTGCCGTGAATACAATAAATAGAGTCCCTGTCCTTCTGGGGCATAAAGTCTGGGCATCAAGAGAGACATTAAAGAAATCATTAGAATAAAGTAATATGGAGTAAAGAATTAGGCAGTCTCAAGGAATATTTTATCCAAGTCATCAGAGGCTCATCTTGGAAATGCTTGGGCATTATAGCTTCCGATTCTGTTTCTCCTGAGTCTAGAGTAACACTGTGGACTCCATCTTCTCCTCCCATTTTTCTTACCTCTTATGTATTGATAGAATACTCTGTTTTTTCAGCATAGTCTTAAAATTTAGGTAATTGTTTCTAACATAAATAGTACAACTTACTAACAAGAAAACTGGGTGTAATGAAATGTCATCTAGCCCTCACTATCCTAGTAACTAATAGACTGAATTCTTCTTTATGGTCAGATATTCTAAGTCAGATATTAATGTGGTGGGCTCCTCTAAAAAGAGGGGCCTCTGATTGTCCAAAGAGGTATTTGCTTGCTGTTTGCTTTCCTCTCCTTCCTAATGGTACTTTCAGAAAAGCTTTTGCCGTCTTTAACGGGACTTGTATGGTTCCCAGGTTTCCTGAGCTGCACAGCTAGAGAGCATCTCTGGTTAGATTTTCTATAGCTTGATAGCATTCCTTCTATGTTGATTCTAATTATCTTTACTGTGAAGGTAGCTTTATTTCTGTGCTCTGTGGAGTCATTTTGCTGTAGCCTCCTAGGTAATGATAAGGATTACATTAGCAATAAGAATTGACATTTATTGAACTCTAGTAGTTTTCAGGTTCTAAGAGTTTTATATGTATTATCTAATTAATATTCACCAGAACCCTATAAGATGTGTATCATTATTATATCCATTTTACATATGAGGAAATTGAGGCCACGTAGAGATTGTGACTTATTGAAGGTCTCACTGTGTGATGGATTTAAGCCAGACTTCAAACCTACTCTCTCAACAGCTTTACTCTTCCTCTGTGTTTTCAAAGAATACAACAAAATTAATTTTTTTAGCTTGAAAATTTTTAGGATATAAGTTTCTGGTTATAAATTTTACACATCTAGATAATTTCAAGTCAAAATATTCAGAATTTTAACTCATTTTTGTCCATATTTTCTTTATTTTTGTCACTACTTGATTTATAAAATATATTTATATTAATAAAATTTTTCTTTCCTTTGTCTTTACCTAATGAATTGCTTCTCTCTCTCAGTTCCTTACAGTGTACTCTGTTATTGATTACCAAACCATCCCCCCTTCCTTTTTAACCTGTTCTCCCCACGCAAATCAGTTTAGGTCTGACCTGAAGACATTGTCACAGCAGTTCTCTCAAACAACGTATAGTACAGCACAATTACCCAGGGAAACCATTAGAAAATTCAAATGTGTTGTCCTTTTCTTTAAACCTGGCGAATTAGGATCTCTGAGGAGTAGGGTCTAAGCATCTGTATGTTTTAAAAGCTCCCTGGCTTCTGATGAGCTTCTCTGCTTAGAACCATTAAATCCAAACTTCTCTTAGAAGAACAAACAGGGCCTTCCAGGATTTGACACTTGCTACCCGTCCAGCCTCATTTTCCGTCACTTCTTGCCTCTTTTTTCATGTTCCAACAACTTAGAACCACTTGTCACTCCTCACAAACACCATGTTCTTATTGACCTCTGGGCCATACTCATTTTGTTTTCCTTTGCCATGATTTTCTTCTCACTTCTTGAAATGGCTGACTTACTTATCTTTTAGGACTTGGTTTTGACTTTGCTTTCTCTAGGAAACTTTCCCTCATCCTAGCCTTGTGCTTGCTAAGGTGCCATTACACTCTATTCCTTGCCCCCCTGTGTAGTCCTATCACTGCATTTATTAATTAACTGCTTGTTTTATGAGTTTGTCTTCTCCTCTAGAGTATAAGTTCCTCAAAAGTAGATGAATAGGGCTTCCCTGGTGGTGCAGTGGTTGAGAGTCCGCCTGCCGATGCAGGGGACACGGGTTCGTGCCCCGGTCCGGGAAGATCCCATGAGCCATGGCCGCTGAGCCTGCGCGTCCGGAGCCTGTGCTCGCAACGGGAGAGGCCACAACAGTCAGAGGCCAGTGTACCGCAAAAAAAAAAAAAAAAAAGTAGATGAATAAAGATGTTGTGTTCATCTTTATATTCCTTATCCCTGACATGTAGTAGTCACTCAATAAATACTTGTTGGAGTAATTGCTGAATAATATTTTCAAGCCAACAAATAGATGTTTCTTTTTAAATAAATTTATTTATTTATTTATTTATTTTTTGACTGCCTTGGGTCTTTGTTGCCGCGCGCGGGCTTTCTCTAGTTGTGACGAGTGGGGGCTACTCTTTGTTGCAGTGTGCGGGCTTCTCATTACAGTGGCTTCTCTTGTTGCGGAGCACGGGCTCTAGGCGCACGCGTTTCAGTAGTTGTGGCACACGGGCTCGGTAGTTGTGGTGCACAGGCTTAGTTGCTCCGCGGTACGTGGAATCTTCCTGGACCAGGGCTCGAACCCATGTCCCCTTCATTGGCAGGCGGATTCTTAACTCCTACTGTGCCACCTGGCAAGTCCCTAGATGTTGTTTTTTAAATCCAGTAGTGACTCTACTGTTTCCAGGAACCCTGCATTTATTAAATTACTTAATTGATAATCCTCTTTATCACAATAAGTTTTGTCATTGTTATTTTTATTCCTTTTCCCCACTGCTTAATGTTTACTCTGGAAGCTACGTATTTTTTTTAGCAGGGATAATTTTGTTATTTCTGTTTTTACCAAAAACAACTTTAAATTCCTTGTAGGAGAAATACAACTTCAACTCCTCTTCAACTCCTCTCACCCTTTCTTCATCATGGTTTATTTCAAATATATATATATTTTTCCATATATATATTCTTCCAAACTGTTTATGTCTTGAAGTTGTTTCCTTTACCTTTCTAGAGGAAGGTGTATCTGATCCATATATGGATAGCTCCAGTTCTTTTAGCTTTGTATAGATTTACTTCAAAGTCAGTTTTCTTTGACAAACTCTGGAGGTTATGGACCCAAATCATCATTCTTACCTCTTTAAATTTTCTCTCTCCTTTTCTCTTGAGTACTTTGCTTTAGAATGAAAAGCCTTGAGCAATCTGAATCCTGAGCACTGTCTTTGAGGATTCTCATGAGTGTGGGCCTTTGTCTGATTTGAAATTGTCTTGAAGAAAATAATCTTCTCTTTACTAAAATTTCATATTGCTGGCCCTGTAACTTTCATCTTTTAGGTATATGTTTATTATTTGCAGGTAATTTTCTATTTCTGTTTCTTTTTTTTTTTTTTGCGGTACGCGAGCCTCTCACTGTTGTGGCCTCTCCCGTTGCGGAGCACAGGCTCCGGACGCGCAGGCTCAGCGGGCCCAGCCGCTCCGCGGCATGTGGGATCTTCCCGGACCGGGGCACGAACCCGTGTCCCCTGCATTGGCAGGCGGACTCTCAGCCACTGTGCCACCAGGGAAGCCCCTGTTTCTTTTTATTTAATCACTTATTTTGCTCTTTATATAGCTATTAATATATCTTTATTATTTGTAAATGAAATTTGGTTTGTTGTGCATAGAAATTTTGGTATTGTTGATCTTTTGTTCTAATGTCGTATCTGCTTATTTTGATCATCAAGATTGTGTGTAGGGTACACAATGTTTATAAATTTAGAACAAAATATTTAATATCTTATTATAAAAAGGAAAGCAGCACATTCTTCCCAGTCAGTATTTTTAATCTCATTTATAGTAGGCACCATCATCTTTAAGTGGTTATACTGCTTCTCCTTTTGTATGCTATAGTCATAGTTTGAAAGCTAGAAAGAACCCTAAATATTACAATGTTCATGGGGGCTCCATGGTTCAACATTGTATCCCCAGCATCTAGAAATGTCCCTAACACATGGCATAAGAATAATTTTTTTGAATCAATAAATAATATGAGTCAGTGTTAACTATTTTTGTATAAGGGACAATTCAGATAAAATTAAAATGTTTCTTGATAACATGCCTTTTATTACACCTTCAAACATTCAAAGTAAAAATCACTTCCTTAAATCCTGAGGAAAGTATATTGCAACCCAGATTGCATTCTTTAATAACTAAAAGAATATTAGTGAGGAGGATGGCACTGTTTGTAGAAATAAAATGCTATAAAAAAGGGGGGGCTACTGGAGAAATAGTAATAAGGGGTTTTGTAATCTCTCCTCTTTTATATTTTATATATCATTCAAGAATCTCCTAAGTCCATTTGTATATACCTTTCATTTAATTCTTGAAACAGCCATACTAATAATTTGTCCAAGGTGAAAAATGGTAGAGCTTGTTGGCTTCCTAGATTCTAGCTGGTTACTTGTCAAGATATTTTATTGGGGATATTTTAAAAGTTACTCAGTTTTTTTAAATTCACAGAATATTTTAAAAGTTATTAGTTTTTGAAATTTACAGTGCTGGCTTTAATATTTTCTTTCTTTTCTAATATTTCTGCTGATGGTTTTGCTTTGTTGTGGAAATAGAGGATTACTTTAGAGATAGTTTATTAGATTTAACAGGTAAAAATAGAGAACACCCCCTTAAATCTAAATTTCAGATTTTAATGTAAATGTCTCGTGGCACGTACTTATACTAAAAAAAATAGTTTGCTTGGGACATACTTATACTAAAAAATAATTTGCTGTTTATCTGAAGTTCAAATTTAACTGGGTGTTCTATGTTTTATCTGACAACCCTATTTACAGGACTCCCTGTTCTCTCATCACCATTTTCCTAGAATTCCCAAGGAATGTTTCACTTTGGTGTAGTTTTAATGTTAAAAACATTGTGTGTAGCAGGGGCCCCCAACCCCCAGGCCACGGACCAGTACCTGTCCGTGGCCAGTTAGGAACTGGGCCGCACAGCAGGAGGTGAGCGGTGGGCGAGTGAGCGAAGCTTCATCTGTATTTACAGCCACTCCCCATCGCTCGCATTACTGTCTGAGCTCCGCCTCCTGTCAGCATTATGGTGAGTTGTATAATTATTTCATTATATATTACAAAGTAATAATAATAGAAATAAAGTGCACAATAAATGTAATGTGCTTGAATCATCCCCAAACCATCCACCCCCACCCCCCAACTCCAGTCCATGGAAAGATTGTCTTCCACAAAACTGGTCCCTGGTGCCAAACAAGGTTGGGGACCGCTGGTGTATAGCATATTTAGTATTATACACCATGTTTTCTTCAGAAGAGTAGCACTTAAGACTTTTCAGTATCTGTTTTTTTGCCTTGTTCCTTTTAAATTTAGTTTTGACTTTCTTTAGAGAAACATCTAACTTATAAAGCCTTACCTTTTTCAGTTTTTAGCTTACTTAAACGTGGAGTATGAAGGAGAGAGTATAACATAGTTTAGTCTTAAAGATGATAATGCCACCTTTCATCAAACATCATCACTTATGCCAAGAATGAAAACAAATTCCACATTTTGAGTCTGGATAGAGAGCAAAATGACCACTTTCATAATGCTATGTACCCAGTGTCTGATTACGGGCAGATGTAGCTGAAAAGATAAATAAATAACTACAGATCTTTTTATCATATATATCCCAGCATATTTCACAAAGCCATTGCCAAAATAAATTTGATAATGTACATCCCTTAGAACCACTTGGAGAGCATACATGCGTGTGTGTGGGTGTGTGTGTGCATGTGTGTGTTTCATCTATTAATTATCTCCTTTAGAGATCTGCTAATCAATTATTTCTTCAATTCTGAAAAATTAATTTGGCTTTAATGCCCTTCTCTACTACCTTTTTCTATATCCATTTTAATCTGATTTCTTTGATGAAATTTTTAAAAATCAGACTTAATACATTTGAGGGGAATGATGCATTTGCTTTCATCTAGGAGGTAAGAAATACGTGGTGGGCAGCATGTTTGTGGAGATAGCATGCTAGTTCCCACTGTGTGGGAAGACTTTGGACTTTATAGAGCCTTTACTGTTCATGGGAGGAGCTGCTATCTATGCCTTGCTAAACTTCCTTAGTTGTACAAAAACTGAGCTTTCATGTTCCTGTGGTTTCCTCTCACCACTGTTAGCTTAGTGTTCCATACCTGTCTGAGAAAGAGATTCTACAGCATCTTTCAGCAGCCAATTACAGTGTTTATCACCTCACTTGGAGGAAAATTCTTCCTCGTGGTCGTTGTTCTATGGGTCAAATTTGTTTTTTCTTTTCTTCAGTAAAGGTGAAGAGTAGTGGAATAGCCTTTTATGTACCAGGAGATTATTTAAATTTGTATACTATCATTTGTTTTTTTTTTTTTAATTCTGGAGGGTGCAATGCTATGGAGCACTTTATATTTATAACTTTGCCTGAAAGAATGTACAAGACCCCAGTTGTTCTAATTTATATTCATCCAGGTCCTTTTTCAGGGTATCTTAATCACATTTCTGCAGTGCTCTAGCATTCTGCATTAGAAGGTCTCTTGTCTCCTTTTGAGTGAGTGAGTGAGAGAGAGAGAGTGTGTGTGTATGTGTTATTATCCACTGAGATCCAAAGACTCAGCAACTGTTGGCTGGGATCATACACTCAAATGTAAAGCATTTGAGAGCTGGTTTTCTTTTTGGTAATTGCTCCTTTTTTATCCTGTTTAATAATAATATTCTCTTTTCCTTTCCAGCACAAATGTGCAGGTATGTGATAGCCCTTTCCATTGCTCTCAAGAGGAAGCAAGATCATTAGTTGAATCGGTAAGGAACAAATGTCCAAGGCATCCTTTATTCTTATAAATGTCATGGGGAAGTCTAGCAGAAATTCTGAAAAATCTAGCAGTGAAATGTATCAAGACTTTTGGGGAGCATAAAGTTTAAAAACAACATTAAAATTATTTTTTCATGCAGGGAATTTAGATTAAAAACCTTAAAACCTTTTAGTTGTATTTCTGTTTTCTAAAGTACATTAACCACTTAACTTGATTTCATATGATACTATTTTTCACCAGTTTATTGTTGTGTGAATGCATTTGCCCTCCTCTGTACTGACCTGTTCCTATGAGTTATACACAATCCAGTGTCTAAATTGTGACTGGCTGCTGGCACAGGTGCATTTTGGCTCAAAAAAAATGAAATAAATACATCTCTTTTCCTTTTTTTTTTTTTTTCCATTTAGTTTGGTTACCTCACAAGCTTTCCTTCTCTTAACTAAGAAGATACCCTCAGATTTTTACATGTCTTAGTGATAATACTGCCTGGAGGCAACTGAATTTATTAGCAAAGTAATGCTTGATTTGGAAACCACTAAATAAGGAAATTCACATTCAGATAATCAAGTAATGCTGCTGTGTAAAGTGTGTTCAGGAGTGATCTTAGGCTAGAAATCCCATTTATAAATTGAGGGGTTTGGTTTTTTTTTCCTCTTAATTATCGGATAGAAACTAGTGAATTTAGGTCTTAAGGAACAACAAAAATGTTTGCTCACAATGGCTGCTTTGGATTTTTTTCCATTAATTAATCAGTTATTTAATTATTGCCTGCTGCGTGTGGTTAGAATCTAGGTGCTGGGGATGCAGTATTAAAAGACACAAAAACCTCTTTCCTCGTATAGCTAACATTCTAGTTGGGGTGATGGATAATAAATACACAAGTGAAATATATAGTGTTTGTGAATGCGATAAATGCTATGATGAAAAATGAATGAGGGAAGAGGGGATAAAGTGCCAGGAGTGGGATGGGAGTTGTAGTGATTGAAAAGTAGTAGGGAACAGCCCCACTGAGGGGAGAACGGACCTGAGTCAAGATTTGTAGAAGGTAAGGGACTGAGCCAAGTGACTTGTAAAGGAAGAGAATTCCATGCTGCAGCCCAAAGGCCATGAGGCAAGTGGGTACCTGACATGTTCAAGAAATAACTGAGGAGCCACAGTGGCTGGTGGAGTAGAAAGAGTCTAAGGGAGAAAGGAGGAGATGAGATCAGAAATGCATGGATCTGGGGGTGAAAATGGAGGCAAATTATTATGAAAGACACTGTAAAATACCCTTAGAGACTATTTTAAGAATTTCATTTCTTATTCTGAATAAGAAGGAACCACTGAGGGAGTGATATGATCTGACTTAGATTTTAACAAGATCATTCTGGCTGCGTTGGTGCAAACGGGCTAGGGAAGCAAGGGAAGATGCAGGGGAGCCATGACAGTAATGCAGGCTACAATATCGGTGTATTTTCTTCAAGTTTTCAGTTTTATATTTGTGTCATTACATTCTGAACTTAGTTCTCACCAATATTTATTATTAATTCTTTAAGAAAAAAATTAAGGAAAACAAATTAAAAACTTTATTCACGTAGTCTCCCACTAATCTCAGATTAAGACTATTTCATTCATTTAGTTTGGGTTTTATAAATGATAGATATAATAGATACTTGTCTTAAAATTAGCTGTAAGAATAAAGTTTCAATCTTACATCGTTTTTAAAAAGTTTTTTCCTAGCGTATTAGTAGGAAAAGTCCTCTTGGAAAAAAATAATAATTGGAGAACATGGATATGATCTGGATAGTTTGATTTGGGAAACAAGATTAGAATTCAGAAACATTAACATCCAGCTTTAATTACATGGTTTGGTAGGTTTGTTGTGTTTCGTAATAATGAAGAAGGTGCTATACTGATTTTTCACTGAGGAAACTATGGTAGAAAATCAAAATGCAGAGAAAGCAGTCCCTCATCATCAGCTCTAGTGGAACTTACTGTATATGGGATTTCACCATTAAAAATTTGTAAATCAAAGAATTGCTCTATTAGCAGCTTCATTAGTGATTCAGAAGCTCAGATTAGGTAACAATTTCTCCTGAAAATTTTATCAACTTGTAATAATGAAATTCTTTGTAGTCAGAGCATTTTGACTTGGCATTTTATCTCTTCACAACCACATTGAGATGTTTGAATCAGCATTACTTAGGTATATATTCCCAGATCTCTCTATTTTGCTATATATTGAACGTTGCACTGACTTCAAAGTACTGTCAGCTTTCGTTTGACCTTTGCTTGCTCAGAATAATTTAAGACATTAAAGTCATCTATCAAACTTGATCATATTCAGACCAGATCAATCCTGGGCCTGTATGGAAACAAATTATAACCCCAAGGTTTATTAGTGGACTTAGAATAAGTGACCTCATTCTAACAAGTTAATCAACTTAGGTAATATTATCTTAAGACAGATGTGTAGATGTTAAATGAATCTGGGGACTTCCCTGTGGTCCAGTGGTTAAGACTTTGCCTTCCAGTGCAGTGGGTGTGGGTTCGATCCCTGATCGGGGAGCTAAGATCCCACATGCCTCGTGGCCAAAAAACCCAAAAAAGTAAATAAAACAGAAGCAATATTGTATCAAATTCAATAAAGACTTTAAAAATGGTCCACATCAAAAAAATCTTTAAAAAATAAAAAAAAAATAGATAAATAAATGAGCCCGAAGTTATGCTTAAAACACGGCCAGATAGTAAAACAGGTTTTCACTTTCTAGATGTGTATTCACAGAATATGCAGAACGATCGTTAATTAGGTGAGATTTTAGGATCAAGTAATTGGTTTTGGTGAACATATACTTTTAAAGTATACAAAGAAAAGAAATGGACTAAACTCTTGAGGGATAAGGAGAACTGTTGCAGGAAGCATATACTGGTGAACATATATTGATCAAAATACAATTAAGTGTAGTAGCATTGAGGCCTCCCCCCAAAATCATTAAGTGGTCACCCAACAATATGTACAGATCAATTAAATTAGGAAAAATAGTGTCACCATAACCAAGAAAAAATAAAAGCCAACACCCTGATGACTATTATTTGGATGCATTTTAGAAACAAAAGAGAAAATATCTACAGAAGTAATTTATCAGACGTAGGTTAGAGATCTTCAGAAGGATAGCTGATCTGAGGAGGATAAGGAGAACTGAAATGGTCAGAAAGGTTACTTGATTTTGTTTATAAATACAGATGTTTGAATTATATGCAACCATGAAAGGCATGGCTGTGTCAAAAACAAGGTTTGCTACTTAGATCTGAACACACTAGGGATCCACAGAGGCAGTTGGTTACTCTGGGCTACAGTGTGTGGCCACCAGCAACAGGAGTAACTCTCAGTGGTAGTTCAACCACAGGACCACCCAATTACATTTTTTTGGGTAGTGTGTCTTTTTTATAGCCAAAAAGGTAGGACTCTTTCCCAGTTTTTGAAGACTGTATGCCCAGAAGTTGGAGCTTTATTTCAGGGAACAAGGTTCAGAGCCTTTATAGGGAACAAGGAATGTATATTTGTGTATGTGTGTGCACACATGAGTGTGCGTGTGTGCACACACATGTAGTTTTCCTTTCAGATCTAATATCAGTTGATATTTAATGACAATTGATTCTGGGATTTAAGATGCTAGTTTTAGGATCCTTTACTGTATATAAAGTGTTATTTGGAAAATACATTGAGAAGATGGGAGCAAAATTTACAAGCTTTATCAATATATATAATTAGAGAATACGTTGTTTTTTCTAGTACATGTGGACACTTCCTAAAATTGAGTATATGTTAGGCCACAAAGAGTTGGAAAACAAATACCAAAGAGTTGAGGTAATGCAGACCACTTTCTTTGTCAACAGTATAACAAGGTTGCTAATCAGCTATAAAAATATTAAAAGAAAAAAACCCCAAATCTGTGTTGTTTGGAAACTAAAAATACATCTCAAGTCATGCCTCAAAAAAATGAATTATGAAAAATTATAAAATATTTAAAATTGAGTGACAACTAAATCACTCTATGTCAAAACTTGCATGATGCAGCAAAAATAATTTTTGAGAGAAATTAACTGTACAGCAGAAATGAAGAAAGAAAATTGAGATGCTGAACATTCAACTCAACAAGCACTCTGTTTTTTTCTATCTTTTTACATTATAAGAGAGAAAATTATAAAGAGTAGAGCAAATATTTAATGAAATGGAAAACAAGGAGATAATGAAAAGGATCAATTAAAATAAAAGCTGGCCAATCCAAAAATGGGCAGAAGACCTATATAGACATTTCTCCAAAGAAGATATACAGACTGCCAACAAACACATGAAAGAATGCTCAACATCATTAATCATTAGAGAAATGCAAATCAAAACTACAATGAGATACCATCTCACACCAGTCAGAATGGCCATCATCAAAAAATCTAGAAACAATAAATGCTGGAGAGGGTGTGGAGAAAAGGGAACACTCTTGCACTGCTGGTGGGAATGTGAATTGGTTCAGCCACTATGGAGAACAGTATGGAGGTTCCTTAAAAAGCTACAAATAGAACTACCATATGACCCAGCAATCCCACTACTGGGCATATACCCTGAGAAAACCGAAATTCAAAAAGAGTCATGTACCAAAATGTTCATTGCAGCTCTATTTACAATAGCCCGGAGATGGAAACAACCTAAGTGCCCATCATCGGATGAATGGATAAAGAAGATGTGGCACATATATACAATGGAATATTATTCAGCCATAAAAAGAAACGAAATTGAGCTGTTTGTAATGAGGTGGATAGACCTAGAGTCCGTCATACAGAGTGAAGTAAGTCAGAAAGAAAAGGACAAATACCATATGCTAACACATATATATGGAATTTAAGAAAAAAAATGTCATGAAAAACCTAGGGGTAAAGCAGGAATAAAGACGCAGACCTCCTAGAGAATGGACTTGAGGTTATGGGGAGGGGGAAGGGTGAGCTGTGACAGGGCGAGAGAGAGTCATGGGCATATACACACTAACAAACGTAGTAAGGTAGATAGCTAGTTGGAAGCAGCCGCATGGCACAGGGAGATTGGCTTGGTGCTTTGTGACAGCCTGGAGGGGTGGGATAGGGAGGGTGGGAGGGAGGGAGACGCAAGAGGGAAGACATATGGGAACATATGTTTATGTATGACTGATTCACTTTGTTATAAAGCAGAAACTAACACACCATTGTAAAGCAATGATACCCCAATAAAGATGTTAAAAAAAAATAAAATAAAAGCTGGGTTTTCTTCTTTTAAGGCTAATAATATAGACAAACTTATTACAGGAAAGACAGTGAAATAGAGAAGCCATAAATAAAAATATCAAAAATTAAAATTAAGACATTATTACAGACACAGGAGATATATAAGTAATCAGAAAGGAATACTCGGGACTTCCCTGGTAGTCCAGTGGTTAAGACTCCATGCTTCCACTACAGGGGGGACAGGGGGCATGGGTTCGATCCCTTTTCAGGAACTAAGATCCCACGTGCCACGCGGTGTGGCCAAAAAAAAAAAGAGAAAGGAACATTCTAAATTGCTTTTGGCAATACCTTTCTAAACATAGATGAATTGACAATTTTTTAAAAATATAAATTACAATGTCAAATCAAGAATAAACAGAAAACCCAAATAGACTTATCAACAGTTTAAAGGAATACTTAATTATGAAAATGACAATTTCTCCCATATTAAGTAATGAAGTCAATCTATTTTTAATCAGAATTTCAATAGGGTTTTCACTGAACTTGGTAAGATAATCCTAAAATGTATATGGAATATTAAAGGGCCAGGAATAACCTAGAAAAGACTGACAAATTTAAAGTTTTTTTTCAAGCTGTAAACAATTAAAGATACCACAAAATAAGTCAAAAGATAAGCCATTGATTGGGAGAAGGTACTTGCATATAAGTGACAAAAGGATTAACAACTTATTCAAATCAACAAGAAAAAAATAACCAGTAGGAAAAAAAATGGGCAAAAGTATGAATGGGCAACTCACAAGAGAGAATATTTAAATTGCCAGTAAATATGTGAAAATCTGCTGTATTTCCCCAGTGATCAATGAAATCAAATTAAGACATAGTACAATTTCATAGTTATCAGATAGGCAAACGTTTACAAGTGTTTTTAAGCAAGTGGAGAAGGGAGACCACTCGTACTCGTTGATATACTTTATAGGAGTATAAATTAGTACAGCTACCTTGAAGAGCAATTACGTGATTTCTAGTATAGTTGAAGATGCTTATAACCCACTACTCTGAAGTTACCTTTCTAGATGTACATTCTACAGAGACACTAATACATAGTTTTTATGATCAGACATGGGAAAGTTGGAAACTGGACAAGTGTCTGTCAATAGAAAACTGGGTAAATAAACTGTAGTATATTTGTACAGTGGAATACGATACCACAGGTAAAATATGTGAATTAGAACTATATGGCTCTACATGGATAAAACCTGAAAGTGCAGTATTGGGTGAAAAAAGCATTTGCAGCAGGATACAGTATGCATCATTTAAGTAAATTTTAAAACACCCAAAGCAGCACCATATATTTTTAATGAATACAAACAGATACGTTGCTGACATTTTAGAAACATAAATAAGAACAATAATCACCAGTTTCAGCATAGTGGTTAGGAGAAGTTACTTCTGAGAGGGAATAAAAATAAATAAGGTCTTTATTTTTGATGAGTTGGGAGAAAAAGAGACTTCACTTGTAACTTTTCTGAAATAACAATGTTAACTCTAAAAAAATCTAGAGAGTAGATATTTGTTATAATGGTCTCTTCATTTTCTGTGTGTTTGAAGTATTGATATTTCATAATTAAGAGAATTTGTATGCCCAGAAAAACAACACAGAAAATTAATGAAACCAAAAATTGACTCTTTGAGACCAGCAAAACTGATAAACCCTTTAGCCAGAATGTTCAGGAAAGAAAAGAGAGAAGACAAATCTTTAATGTCAGGAATGAGACAAGTGGCATCACTACTGTTTTAGGAGCTATTAGGAGAACAATAGAGAAATATTGTGAAAAAACTGTATACCAGTTAATTTCACAAGTTGGATGAAATGGGCAGATTCCTTGAAATACATAAACTACCAAAACTCACTGAAGAAGAAACAGACATAAACAACTTAAATTTGCACTTAAAAACCTTTCTGTAAATACAACTCTACAACTCTAGACCTCGTATCCCACTGCTTTTATTAAGCATTGTACTGAAGCTTCTAGCCGTGCAGGAAGGCATTAAAAAGAAGGAAAAGGCATCCAGGTTATAAAGGAAGATGGCATGAATGTCTATATTAAATATTCCATAAAATCTAAAGATACTAGAATAAGTGATTTTAGCAAGGTTGCAAGATATAAGCTCAATATACATTAGCAATTGTATTTTTATAAGGAACAAAAATTAGTGAAAAATAAATACATTATTTATAATTGCTTCAAAAATATGAAACACTTAGGAATAAATCTGGAAAAAAAATGTGAAGAACCTGTACCCTGAAAACTGTAAAACATTGCCCATAGATATCAGAGAACTAAATAAATGGGAAGATGTATCATGTTCGTGGGTTGGAAGACTCAATATTGTTATGATGTCAATTCTCAAATTGATCTATAGATCAATTAGATCAATTAGAATACCAACTTTGTTCTTTATAGACATTTTATACAGCTACAGTAATCAAAATAGTATAGTAATGGTATAAAACTAGAGAAAGATCAGTTAAAACAAATCCAGAAATAGACCTGCATATATGTGGACAACTGATTTGCAAAGTAATAAGTTTTCAACAAATAGTGCCTGAACAGTTGGTTATTCCGTACGGGGGCAGTTAACATCAGTATATACTGTGGCCACCTCTTTCATCCCTAAACTTTACCAGCAATCTCATAAACGCATGTTGGCGTTTACATAACCAGGCGAAGGACTTGAGGTGAATCCATCATCAAAAGCGTCTGATGTGAGTCTGAGGCATTGTTATCGCTTAAAAGCAATAGCACTTAAAAAAATTCACACCAAAGCCATAGTAACATTTTTTTAGAGGCCCACAACAAAGATAATCAATAAAGCAGCTAGTTTAGAAGTGCACACTTTGGGGTTCTGTGCTCTAATGGGAAACTACCAACTAATGAATATTTTTAAATAGTTTCAAATATGAAAAGTAATGACCAGAAGAATAATGTTACAGCTCATTATAGTTGTTGGATAGGACTTTTAACAGCATGCTTCTCAGATCGTTTCCTTTGGGCATGTACTTCATCTCTGCTTAAAGCTATTGATGACATCAAGAATAGTTTCCTTGCACATCTCAGAACAAGATGACAATCCTTGGCTTCTGGTTTTTTAAATCAAGCCAACTCAAAACTAAGTTCTGAAATCACTCTGTCTGGGGTGCCGTCTTATTACCAGGGTTGCTTGGACCTCTTGGACTGCCTAGGCAAGAGACCCTTCCCTCTGTGGGCACTCACTTTACATCTCCATCAAAGAGGACTGTGTTTCCCTTTAGAGTGGAACCTTTCTGTGGATGTGATTTTTCTAATGAGGTCATGCTACAATATTTATGCCATACAGATTTGTTTTATTTGTGACTCTGAAAATGAACATCTTTGTGGCAGTTTACTATTAAAAAATTTAAATAATGTATTTTCTTGGTAAATCAGGATCTGATTCTAGTATATCTCCCTCTTCCTTTCCCTTTCTTTCCTCTTAAAAGCTTCACTGCATTACCACTCAAAGATGAACAAAGGAGATGAAAGTAAAATAATTTTTTTCAGCTACTAGCCAATTGTATACATTCTTGAAAGGAAGAGGAAGTAGATTAAACTAACATAAACCTAAAATACTCTTACAGGGACTTCCCTGATGGTCCAGTGGTTAAGACTTCACACTCCCAGAGCAGGGGGCTGGGGTTCAACCCCTGGTCGGGGAACTAGATCCCACGTGCCGCAACGAAGACCCAGTGCAGCCAAATAAATAAACAAAAAAATGTTAAAACAAAAACAAAAACAAAAAAAACTCTTACATTTTGTTTATGGATAACTAAGAATTGGTCACGTTTTGTTGATTTATAAAGCAGAAATCAGAAAAGAAATGTGAAAATAAAATGAATATAGATGAGGGAGATTAAGAGGTACAAACTTCGTTACAAAATAGATGAATCATGGGGATGAAGTGTACAGCAAGGGGAATATAGTCAATAATACTGTAAAATCTTTGTATGGTGACAGATGGTAACTAGATTAATCATGGTGATTATTTTGTAACGCATAGAAATGCCGAATCACTATATTGTGCACCAGGAACTAACCTAGTGTGGTAGGTCATTTATACTGCAACAAACAAACACACTCAGAAAAAGAGATCAGATTTGCTGTTACCAGAGCGGTGGGTGGGGGGAGGAAGAATTGAATGAAGGCAGTCAAAAGGTGCAAACTCCCAGTCATGAGATAAGTAACTACTAGAGATACACAGTAGAGTAGGATAAATAGCATTCATGCCACTGTATTTTACATGTGAGAGTTGTTAAGAGAGTAAAGCCTGAGTGCTCATCACAAGGAAAAATGTGTTTTCTGTTTCTTTAATTTTGTATCTATATGAGATGATGGCTGTTCACTAAACATATTGAGGTCATCATTTCATGATGTAAGTTAAATCATTATGCTGTACACCCTAAACTTATACAGTGCTGTATGTCAATTATATCTCAGTAAAACTGGAAGAAGAAGAAAAATGAATATAGAGTAACTGCCTTATGAACCATGGAAACATAATGTAGGCAGAGAATACCCAAGGTAATTTAATTCAACTAAAACCCTACTGCACCTGAATGAAAAATCAGGAACTTTTTTCTCTTTAATTTTGAATCCTTATAATAAAGTAAAAGAACATCAATCTTCATATCATGTAGTAAAGTAAGCTTTTATGTTGGTTGAGTGTGTCATGTTTGTTAATTAATTTGAACACATGTAACCTGCAGGTGAAAATGCTTATAGGGACCTGGTGGGGTTATCTGAAGGAGTACAAAACAGTTGTTTAATAGTTCATATTCATTTAAAATACAGTTTCTACATGAGTAGGGACAGAAAAGAGTAAGCCTTCTTTGGTTGATAAAAGAGGAATACTTTGGTAATAAGAACACTAGATTTGTTTGAAAGAAATTAAAGATATGAATATTCATGAGAAGTATTTTTGGAGTGGGAGAGGAAAGGAGATAGCATTTTTAGAATGAGAGTATAAAGTAATACAATTTCCTGGAGAATTTATCTTAGATGAGTAGAGGGTGCCCACATTCATCCCCTACTGAGAAATTAGGAGAAGTAAGTAACTGAAAATCCTTCTGTTTCTTACAAGGAAAATGTAATGATGGTGACTTCTGAGAGTGAGGGTTGGGATTGGGTCACTTTAAAATGCTGCTCTGTGCATTTCTTTGTTCTTCCATTTTCTGTAAGCAAGTGTAATGTTTAAGAATCAGGAAGTCATTGACAGTAGGGGAAGAGTTAAATAGCTGATGTGTATCATGAACCCATTGTTGTTTTCAAATTTAAATGTTGGTCTCTTTTGACATATGTTAATATGGAAAAGTGTAAGAAACAAAAAAAAAACTTCCAGACTTTCATAGTTATTTTATCTCTGTTAGATTTACCTGTGATGTTTGTTTTCTTTTATATGAGGCTTTGTACAGTCTGAATATATTCTACCAACCAAGAAATAGATTTTAGGAATAAAGAAATAAAGCATTCTGGGAATCATTTTTAAAATAAAATGTAATGATAAATGTTTTAGCTAGAGTAGTTTGTCCATTTCTTTTCTGTAATGCTTTTTAGGTTAATGAGAAGCTGCTCGATTATTCTATTTCATATATCACACATTTTCTTCCCCTGAAATGTTTGACAGCTCCAGCAAGAAGCAGCTGCTAATTTTAAGCAGGAAACCTAAACAGCTACCTTTCCAACAAACTCTGTAATAGGCGTCCTGCACAATTTAAAGAGCATAAGAATTTCAAAGAATAAGCAAGTTATTCTCTTTTATAGTCTATATAGAAAAACAGAGCCATTAAATCCCAAAGGCCTAATCTCAGTTTTTATGTTGTAGTGTTACTTTCACACCCAGAATGATTTAAGTTCTGCCATCCTCAAAACCAACCATGGTTAAGAATTTTCTCTTTGCTAGGAAGCTGAATAGAATTTTCTTTCGGTTTTTTTTTTTTTTTTTGAAAGTACTTGGAAAAATCTCAAGGATGTTTTACATAAAATTTGTACAGAGGTCTTCTTTATTTACATTGTTATATCATCATTTTGTATGATAGAAAATAAAACAAAGCATATTTGATTAACCTTTTTCTTAAAGAGTAGAAGGAAAACTAACTTTAACCCATTTATGATTCAGGGGAATGTATTAGCCAGTGTTTTTTTCAGAGAAACAATCAATAAGAGATACATATGAAGAAATTGTTAAGGCTTAGTGATTCCAAAATCTGCAGAAGGGGATGGCCGGCTGGAGACCCAGGAAAGCCAGGGATTCAGATGAAGTCCAAAGGCGGTCTGCTGGAGAATTCCCTCATGCTTGGGGAGGCTGGTCTTTTTGTTCTGTTCAGGCCTTCAGCTGATTGAATGGGGCCCACTCACATTATGGAGGGCAGTCTACTTTACCCAGAGTTCATCAGTTTAAAAGTTAATCTCAGCCAAAACCAACCTCCAAGTTGGCACATTAACTATCATAGAGAATCTTTTAATATTGCTGACATTTATATTTTCCTGCTGAGTTGTTCTTCAGGACTGTCCTTAGACCTAAGGAGGGCCCTGCTTTGGGTCTTTCCTTTTAGAGGGTCCTGCTTTGGCCCTCATCCAATCACGTCCCTCCTCACAGGGCAAGACCGAGGGACCAAAGTTGTGCGTTCACCAGGAGCCCAAGCCCCCATTCTAGACCACCTTTTAGTTACTCAAGTCCCTGGAATTCCTTACCCAGATAGCTGCAAGCCTGTTTCCAGGGCCTACATGGGCATCTCCCCCCAAGTGTACGTTCGTGACTGTGTGGACTCCGCTCACCATTACTTCTACAGCGGCCTGTGGGTGGCTGTTAGGAGGCAGGGGATACCTAGATGTGTGAGCTACCCTTGTGCACGTGAGGCCCTCAACACAGAATGGAGCCTGGGGTAGCAGAAGCGGGGTGGGATGAAGGCCATGTGCCTCTTTTCCGTACTTTGCCATGTTCAGGCAGTCTCTAAGGTGTCCAGAATGCTAAACGAGAGCTTCCAAGCCAGTGCAAAGGTATATTTATCAAGATAGTAGGATGCAACAGTTTTTATAGTCACTTTGTTAGCTTGATTTATAACCTTTAAATACTCAGGTGTATGATATATGGGTCTCCATTTGTACATTTGCCCCAGACCTCAAATATCAGAGGCAGATCTTTCCCACTAAGGCTGAGCAAATTCAGAGAATTAGAAGTTGATTATTAAATTTGAAATCTGAAAAGTGTGTTATAAAATCAGGGTGGTGGTTATACCTCAGGGAGAAGAGGTTATGATTGGGGAAGTGCCTGGCATGTTCCATTTCTCGACTTGGGTGTTGGTTACATAGATGCTTATTCTGGTTATCTTGGGCTTTGTGCATTCTCTGTGGAGAATGGATCTCTCTTTAAATTTCTTTTTAAACCTTTAAAAATGTATTGTTCTTAATTAGGAAGAAATCTTATATCTCAGAAAAACTTTTCAATCTTGTCTACCACAGGTTATGTCTTTTCTAGGAATCTTGGCCCAGTCATCAAAATAGAAAAATTAATTTAAACACTTTAGAAGACAGCTAAATACATTATATAATGTCTCTTTGTGTGTTGTACCTACGTCCATGTGTGTGCATGTATCTATGAATATGTGTTTTGGATTTTTGTTCTCAAGGTCTCAGCCAAAGAAGAAACTGAAAGAAAACCCCTCTCCTCTCTTCACATTCTCAGTAGTTCCCATGGGTTAATGACAGAAAATTTTTTCAAGAATGTTTTTTTTTCTTATTTGACTCTTAAGTCTGTGGTTTGTTTATCTGAAAGAACAGGCAATAACAATAAAAGGCAAAGAGGAGTATTCCCTTTGTTCTATAATTTCATGTTAAAAGAAAACCATTCTGGATATAGTTTCCACATCTAAACGTTCATTATAACAGAGACTCTATTCTTATCTTTCAGGTGTCATTTTCACTGAATAAAGGAAGTAATGAAGAAGGTATGGTATATGCTGGTTCTTGAGGAGCTAGATATGTAAATGTATTCATTTACAGTAGTGGAGACCCCAAAAAATACAATAGATTAATTTAAAAATTATATAAACTAAGTAAAGTACTTTTTTAGTCATTATAATTTTCAGATGAAATCAATTATTTCCTAATTTCAGAAAATAAGGAACATGTTTATTACTTTTAGGCTAGAAAGTAGTTTGATTGTGCAGTGACGGTTGGTGAAGTACTGAGGTTCCAGCTAGTCCTGATAAATTTTAAGCCTCCAAATGTCTGCATTTAGGAGACTTTATTTATTATCTATCATCATTTTAATGAATCACTCATTTTAACTAAAGATCTTAAAATCAAAATTTATAGTAGGATTAAAAATAGCATTTTTTTAAATTACCATTATTTGAAGCTGTTTTGAGAAACAAGTAAAAATGTTCTGTAGTAAAAATTTCAAAATACAAGCATGTGCGTGTATCATTTGCCTTTTAAAATATTGCAAGGCTTTTTTGCCTTTTTGTTTTAATATGAAACTTCAGAAGAATATTCAACTTGCAAGTTTGGAGGAAAAATGAGAACTATTTACTATGAATCGAGTTGTAAGATGTTTAGAAAGGAGCAAATGTATAGACATGATTTCGTGGGAAAGCAAACGATATTCCTTATATGGGAAACTAACAGATTGTTTCTTTGCAATACTATCCCATTTGGGGTATTTGACAGACAGTCAGATTTTACAGTACAGGGTTTTCCTAGACCTTTCATGCCGTAGCTAGGACACTAGCTTCAGTACTATTCGATAAAGACTAAAGTGACCCAGTAAGATGTAGGAAATAAGGTGGGAAGGCTCTAGAATATAAGACCTTAGCCAAATGAGAGAACTTAGGCTGAGAGTTTAAAGGTGAGTGGCTTTAAATATAGAAATGTGTCATACTGAGTTCTGATTGTTTTTATCTGCCTAAATCTTTCCGAAAGGTCTAAATTAAATTTGTCTTATCCTCCTTTCCTCCCCACCTCCCTCTCCACCCCTTCCCTAACACCCTGCTTCCCCCATTTTTAAACACAGATCAAGTATGGCACTTCCTTGGCAAGTGATGAGAACATTTGAAGTTCTGCCATCAGGATTCCAGTCTCTAAAAACTCCAAGACTCCATCTCCCCCAAGTGCTAGAAACAAGCAGATCTATGAGAATTTGCTAACTTCCTTTTGAAACTTTTTTTTTTTCCAAACTTTTTGAGATATGCAAAGTGTAAATAAACATTGAAATTTTTGAATTAGTCTCCTTTGGATATTTATTGATGTGGAAAGATGTTGTTGAATTTCATAGCAAAAATTTAGAAGCATTGAGTTTCACCAGTTGCAATTTGCATGCCTGAAGGAACCCAATGATTTTATTAACTTTTTTTTTTTTTTTTTTTGCGGTACGCGGGCCTCTCACTGTTGTGGCCTCTCCTGTTGCGGAGCACAGGCTCCGGACGCACAGGCTCAGCGGCCATGGCTCACGGGCCCAGCCGCTCCGCGGCATGTGGGATCTTCCCGGACCGGGTCACGAACCCGCGTCCCCTGCATCGGCAGGCGGACTCTCAACCACTGCGCCACCAGGGAAGCCCTATTAACTTTTATTTCTGTGAGTTAATATAAAAATGATAAATTTAGTAAGTTAATAAGATTTTTATAGATACTATTGCTCTCATTTTCGTACCATATTATGTTTTTTGCGTCCATTGCTGGTGGAGACTTCATTTAGGCAACCTTTGTCCTCTTAATAGTCCTGTGTAAGTGTGTTTACATTTATTCAGGCTCTTTCCTACCATTTATTTTGTACGTCCTAAACTCCATTTGATTCTCATCAGGTCCTCTTAGTTTTACTTCTCATCTCTATGGTGATCACTCCCAAGTCTACATAAGAAGCCCAGGTCTCTCTCCTGGGGTCTGTCTAGCGGACATCTCTTTAAATGCCTTGAATCCGTCTTGTCCAGAACTGAACTCATCATCTTCCCTTTTTCTTGAACAGCGGAATTAACATTCTCCTAGTTCCCCTGTCAGACCCTTGAAGCCATATTGAATCTCCCTTCTCCTCTCTTTACTCAGCCATATCATGTTACCCCTTCTCCAAGCACATCTTGTGTTTTTCACATTCCTAGTACTGTGCTTCTGTGGCCAGTTCTGTTCATATATTTTTTCTCCCCTTTTCTTTCTATTATCATAATGAACACATTGCATTTACATAATATGTTTTGTGGTTTACGAAGCACTGCTATAATAGCATTTCTTGAGCGTCTATTGCATGTTGGGCAGTGTTTTAGACGTCGTGCATGCATATACCCTATAAGGTGGAAATTGCCCACTTCACGTTGAGGCTTTGAGAAGTTTAATAACTTGCCAGAGGTCACAGAGATAGTAAGTTTCAGAGCCAGAATTAGGACTCATGACTACATGGCTCTAAATGCTATGGTTTTTTCACCCTGCTATGCATGCTGCTTCCCTCCTCCAGCCACCTTGTGATGTGGGCAAAGCTCAGAGCATGCCTATTTTACAGATGAGGAAACAGGCACAGAGTTTGTCATTAGCCCAAGTGAAATAGTAATGTTCACTTGAGATGTCTTTGGGAATGTGTGAACCTCTTTGAGGGACATCAAAGAATGTAAGGAGAGAGTCTATTTTTAATTTTATATATTGATAGCTTAAGCTGTGAAAACAATAAAACTTATAGCAAGATATGAAATAGAGAACAACTATTATTTCAATTCCGTTGGCCCTTGAACAACGTGGGTTTGAACTGTGTGGGTCCATTTATATGCAGGCTTTTGTCAATGATAAATACTGCAGCACTGCACGATCTGCTCTGCTACTTGGTTTAACGCGTGGATGCGAACCACAGGTACGGAGGAACCGCATATACAGAGGACGAACTGTGAGTCATACACAAATTTTCGACTTTGGGGAGGGTCTGCACTAAACAATAAGCAAATTATCAAAGGATGGCTTAACGGTTTATGGCATGTGGCATATTAATCTCCTGTGAGTTGGAGAAGAAGCCATGTCTGGTGGGCCTCGTGTGGGGTAACTCACACCTCGTAGATGGCTCCCCTCCTCCTAGCAGTCAGTGATACTTAGATGCTACCTAGTTAGTGAGCCTTGCTCACTACGGTACAGTTAGTCACAGTTGTCTTCATAGTATATGATTTTACATAGTTATAATCTTAAATACATCATTTTGAATTTTAACTCATAAGCATCTTTCTACATTGCTACGTAGTCATCAGTATTATTATGGTGACAATTATATTTCAGGGCTTCCCTGGTGGCTCAGTGGTTGAGAGTCCGCCTGCCGATGCAGGGGACACAGGTTCGTTCCCCGGTCCGGGAAGATCCCACATGCCACGGAGCGGCTGGGCCCGTGAGCCATGGCCGCTGAGCCTGTGCGTCCGGAGCCTGTGCTCCGCAACGGGAGAGGCCACAGCAGTGAGAGGCCCGCGTATCGCAAAACAAAAACAAAAACAATTGTATTTCAGCATCTATTTCATAATTGTTTCAGAATGTCTTCCAGACTAGCTAATCTGATCTTTGCTAGCTCATTCCCATGGAACAATTAACTGGAACACATACTTACAAAGGAAAAATCCTGCGAAAGAATAAAAATGAATCTTTGTTAAAAATCGCCTAAAACAAACTAGGAAACCAAAAGTGATCCATGGATGGGATTTTAGGTAACACCCACAGCTAGGTCCCATGGATATGAAAAATCAAAGGGGTAGACTGTCCAAGATTTATTTTTTCTCAAATGTCCTGTCTGAAATTTTTGTGAGCTTTTCTATATTTTTCACATACAGACCAAATCATTTCTTACATGATACATTTAGTATCACTCCGTTGTTCTGCAGAAGAAACACACTGAATTTCATAAAATGCAGTTCTCCATCAAGGACTACATGCATTTTTAGCAGTTTGTGTACTCACTGATAGCAACATTTGATGATTTATTCCCAGGAGGGGGTTCACTGCCTTGTCATGACTAAAGATGTTTCTTGTGACCGCTGCTTAATCTTTATTACTTACTGCTTGATTATACAGTGGATCACATCTTTAAGTTCTCGGTCAGGTATGTTCTTTTCATCCTTCTTTCTATATTCTGTCCAAGGTGATATCAGTGTTTGCCGGTGGGGTCTATGAAACACCTGCTCCAGAATCACTTAGAATGCTTCTTAACATACAGATTTCTGGCTTTCCCTAAAATCTACTAACTCAGAATTTCCGGGCTTGGGGCCATAAACTTGTTTTCCTCCCACCCCCATAAAGTTTTAAAACCATTGGTTTAGATAGTTGAGGGGTAGATCCTATTGAGAATTTCTTCATGTTAATATTCTGTTTGCGGTTATCTTCCCCCTTAAAAGAGAAGAAAGAAAACCAGATGTCTGCCTTTGTAGTGGACTTGTATATAATATTATCACTACTTCCTGTTAGAAAAAAAATGAAAGGCAATAAAAGTTATATGAAGTTTAGTGTTAAATATTAAAACTGTTCTTCTGCATTTCAAATCAGAGAAAAATGTACACCTGATGAGAATCACTTGTGATTTCTAAGTTATCAAACGTACTAGGTAAAGTGAGCCCATAATAATTGGTCACCCCCGCAGACCCACCCCTGGCTTCTGTCTTCCTAAGGCACCTTGAGAGAGAAGTGGCTGCTTCTCACGCGACAGCCTCGAGGTGTCGAAACAATGAAGAGATGGCTCTACTCCGACGGGGTGGGGAAGACAGCAGTGAAAGCAGAAGATGGAAGAGCTCTGAGGAACGTGTGAGCCCTTGTCACGCACAGGCCAGGGTCTCTGTGGCTGACCTGACCTTTACCCTACTTAGATCACCTGTTGGGAACAAACTCCACTTCACAGATCATTCCCCACCTAAAAAGGAGCCAGGAACCCAGTGCAGCCAGGACAGAGGCATAAGCTCTTCTTTCCTTCAGTCAAAAAATATTCATTGAGCTCTCTTATGTCAGGCCAAACAATGCAGCTGTCAGTCCTTTCCTGAAGACCAGGACTCTCAAGGTATCCTGGTACCCCAAGAGGGAAGCTGCCGGTGCTTCATCTTCTCTGTTCAGATTCCCCAATGCAGAGAGGGGTCTTTCCCCTTTTTAAAGTACCTGGTTGCAAAGGGTTGAATCACGCAGAAAGATTAAGAGGTTTGACTACATCAGTCTAGAATGCATTCCATTACCATGATTTTAATCAGCCAACCCTCTGTTTTTAGACATGCTTCCTCCTTTTTGCTATTTTAAACTTCATTCATTCAACAGTTATTTACTGACTGCCTGTGTGTAAGTGCCAGGTACTAGTCCAAGTTTTTAGGATACATCAGTGCAAAACTGACAAAAATCCCTGCCCTTGTGGACCTCGTATTTTGTGTGGGGAAGACAGATCATAGACATTGTAAGTAATTTCTGTAGTACATAGGAGAGAGAGCAGGGAAAGGGGAAATCAGCAATCCCGCTTTTATTCAGGGGTAGGAATGTGAATTGGAGTTTTAAACTGCGTAGGTCAAGACAGGCCTCTTGGGAAGATGACAGCTGGGCAAAAGGTTGAGAGAAGCAGAGTGGGACCTCGTGGGTCTCTGGGGGAAGAGAACTGAGGCAAAGGAAATACTCAGAACAAAGGCCCTAAGGTAGGAGTATGACCAGTTTGGAGGAACAGCAAGGAGCCTGTGTGGCTGGAGGGGAAAGAGCGAAAGAAGCGTGACAGAGATGAGGTCCCAGAGGCAGAAGGGAGGGCATAGGTGGCCTTGTCAGCCAACCTAAGGCTTGGCCTTATACCTTGGTCAAGTGAGGGTATAAGGGAGGGTGCTGAGCAGAGGGCTGCGGTGATGAAAATAGATTGTGCTGGGGCTGAGTGTGCGGGGGGGACAGTGTAGGGCAAGGATGGAAACAGGAAGATTCCTTATGAGGTTTCCACAGTCATCAGATAAACTGTCAGAGTTTTTCCTTCTTTGAGATCATTTTCTCAGTACAAATTCCATAAGAGGGCATCACAGAATAAGAACATTTTATGGCCAAATAAATTCCAATTATATTGCCACCCGTAATATGTGAGACTTAGTTTCTTCTTTCCTATCCTTCCTAGGATAGGATATTTTGTTGTTATTACTATAATAGTTAATTATATATATACATAACAGTTAATTGTATTATTAACTGTTTCCCTACATTTTTACTAGTTACAGTATCTTTTACGAATGTTCTCTTTATTTTCTTTGCCTCTTTATCTACTGGATCTTGATGTTTTTATCAATTTATATAATATCCTTATTTTCAGATGCAAAATTTGGATCCTGGAGGCTGGATCCAAGTTTAAAGAGATTAGCCCACATTCAAAACTCGAAACCTGGGCCCTAAAAATATTCACGCAGAGCTAACCAGGGATGCATGGGGTAGTTCTACTAATTTTCCTGGTTTGAGGCAGGACTAGCTATAGGACTATCCTTGTTATGCTCCCTTATTCCTGCTTCCTGTTCTCTGCTAAAAGTAGAAAATGAAAGATACATTTTTTAAAGTTAACACCTTAAATGAAAAATGGATAAAATAGTACAACCAGTACAGTTTTAAAAGAAATCATGGAAGAATGCCAAACAATGAGTTTATCCAATTAAAGCGGCTAAAACTGGATGGTAGATGTGCGTCTGTGGTCCTTGACTAGGAGGATTTAGCAGTTGGCAAGATCAGGGATTACCATCCTAAAGCAAGGGTTCTCACCATCCGGGGAGTAGAACATGAATACTAGGATTCAGGCCAGAAGAGCACTGCTATGCACGGGTGGACAAAAACAGCTCAGCCCCCAGTGAAATCTGCAAGTAGACTTTGCTGTTCTTTCCTGCCTAAACAAACAGCAAGGCAGGCAGAGCCCCGTGCTCGGGGCCTTCCTTGTGCCGGAGATGCCTGCAGGCTTGCAGTGAGTGATGCAGGCAGGTGTGGAGCAGAACTCGGGCTGTCGGCTCCAAGACTGATGCCCTTTCCACTGTATCTCATTGCTTCTTGCACTCTTCCTTATCCTCCAAGTTCAGCTCAAATACTGCCTTGTCTGTGAAACCTTTCCCACTCTTCACGTTGAAATCAATCATTTTCTCCTCGGGGAGAGGGTATAGCACTATTGATTTATTCCTCCATTACAGAATTTTGGTCACTACAGCTTATATTAGAATTGTTCATATTGCCTCTACTACTGGATTATAAACTCACTGAGAGCGGAGACCGTGTCATGACAATTTTAGCATTATTGTTTTACACATTAACAATTCATGTTGGTTGTATTAAATTGATACTACATCCTGTGAGGAAGACAGATATTCTTTGTATTTTACTTATTACATTAACTGAAGTTTAGAGGTTCCTGGAAATCACAGGACTTCTGCATCTGAAGACAGTGTCCTATCACTGCATGGGAAGCATTTTGAGGGTATCTCTGCTCTATTCCAAAGCCATGTAAGATCTTCGAAATATAAGAATCTATTCCTTTTAGGGATATCCAAAAGAGGAGTTTTAACATATCTAGCCTACATACCAGTACTTTTAATTTAACTTACTTTATTTTTAATGTGTATGGACCTGATCACTGTACTCAGAAAACTCCTCATAAATCTTAAGGAATAAAATTAAGTATTAAATGTCTTTTTTTCTTTTTTTTTTCTTTTTTTTTTGCAAGCTGCGTAATTCTTGCTTCTTAAAATTCTACTCATCGTTGATATTTTTCTTGAAAACGCTTCTATTTTACTGGGTTGTTTTTTGTTTGTTTGCTGTGGAGCCCTCAAATGAATATAGTGAACATCTCTCTAGTGTAAAAAAACAAAACAACAAAAAACTGATACTTCACTTGTTATGAATTCCATATACTTTTTAATGCAGCCTAGAATATTTTGTGCTTTCCAAAGAAATGATTAGTGTTACCCATTTTTATGTTCCCAAGTGAATCTAAAGGATATCCAGGAAGTAAGATTCTCTGGGAAGGATATTATCTATTATTTGTATTTAAGGCATCTTGAGAGTTCTTACATGAGATTCCTCTGATGTCCCAGGGGAAAAAAGTTCAACTTATATAAAAAACAATACCTTAATTGTGAAAATACTAAGGCTGATCATCACATGTTTACTGCTGCTCTTTTATGGAGTACGAGGCAAAAATAAACGTGGAATAGTTCAAAATAAAAATAGACTCAGTGCTCAAAGGCCAAAATTCTTGTCCCACAGTGGCTTCTTCATGGGTTTTTGGTTTAATTATTGATAATAACTTCCATGTTTGAAACTTGATCTTCTGAACTTGAAAGTAGACGTAACATATTTTGGTTTTCAGATTAGGAACACCACAAGAAGCACCAGGATAGAAAACCTGAATAATCTCAAGAGTGGTAGAACAAATAAGATGAATATGCAGTGAGAAAGGAGAAAAATGTAATCCATGTTGATCTAATATAAATAGTTCAGTTGATAAACTCATTGAAAAAAAAAAAAACCCTAAAACTCCACTTACTCTAAAATACTGTATTTCAGGGAATATTTTCTCACAGAGAAGTTAGCTTTTCCTACTCTTCCCACAATATCAAATGTCACTCCTCTGATTTCTCCTTTTATTTCATTTTTAAGAACAATTTGAAGATTTTAGAAGTTCTTGGTAGCCTTTCAAACTATAATTTGATTTTTACCAGTATCCACCCCAGCCTCGATCCTTCTGCCCCTTAAAAGTCCTATAAATATAATTTACAGTAGTATTCATATTATCTATAGACTATACCTAACCACTTACAAATAGATTTTCTGTAATTCAGAAATCAACCAAAAGCACAATAGGTATAGACTGTAGGTTGCTTTTCTGAATCTGAAGGGGGATTTAGAATATAGAACGTTTTGAACTGGAAAGAACCTTGCATGTAAGTTGAGGCAAGGAGGGCCCAGAGAGGTTAATTGCTAAAGCCACGCAGCTACTGAGTAAGGGAGACTGACCTGAAACTAGATCTTCTGAATCCAAACTTGTTGTTTTGTTTTTGCTTTTGTTTTTTGTCATGCTTTCCTGTGTACTTTGTGGTCTTTAGAGTAGAAAGGTAATTTTTGCCCCCTTTCTGTGGTATGCATTGGAAAATAATTGTGTGACTGTGGAAATGAAGATACTGTCAACTGAAAAAAAACAAAAAGCTCAATGTGCGAGTTGTGAGTTAAGTTTTGTCTGGAGCAAAATGAGGACTATAGCCCAAGAGACAGCATTTCAGATGGCTCTGGGAAATTGCTCCAAAGAGGCAGGGGGGAAGGTCAGCATTATCTATGATTTTAGTGAAGGGGAGGGTACGTGCAGTCAAGCACACATGTTGGCAGAGCCTTGCTGCTAGCCGCGAGGAGCAGATGTCACCGTTAATGATTTTGCTGCTTTTCTAGATACGAGGAGATGCAAGAACTGGGCTCATAAAATCTTCTCCTGAAACTACCTAACTCTCTGAAGACCTGTTCTGCCAGTTCTTCCCAGAGCACAGAAGGCCTCATTCCTGATCTCCACCCTGAACTCCTCTCAGGGGGTGTTGAAGGTCAGTGGCTGCAGCAGCTCATGATTTGATCCTTGTAGAGGTAGATGGCAGGTGCCAATTTGTAGTTGGCAATATGCATCATTGTGCAATTCTTTGGTGTAAATTTTTCCCCAACTATTAGCTCTTTAAAGTGTTTATGGTTATAATACAAAACAGTATTCTTTATATGGAGATTTCCTTTTTGTAATAGAACTTCTTGGCAGGCTCTCCATCCACAATTTGATATTTACCACTGCCCAACCTGGTAATATTTCTTGTAAGTATAACTATGAATTAAAGATCAAATGTAAGTCCTAGAATACAGTGTATGGCTTAACATTTTACTTGTGATTGACTTACAACAACTTTTTTGGGCAAAATTGTGTTTAACTTTTGTGTGCGGGTCTGACAATATACTTTTTGCTCATCTTTGGCGTGTTTCCATGCTGCGGCTCTCAGCATCCCATGCTGGGAACAGGAAGGAGATGAATGCAAATCTGTGGCTGTCTTCCCCTTAATGCTTATGTTAGACAATGAAAATGTGGATCAATCTTAAGTTTTTCATGACGTGTTAGTATGTTGAGCAAGTGGGAAGAACACAAACCAGCTATGCTATTAAAAATACTGTCTTTGTATTTGCTAGCATCTGTTTGGGTGGATGTTTTCCCCGTGGTGGAAAACAAAAAGTGCAACAAATTAGGTTTGCCACTCCTTAGTGCTTTTTTCCAATGTGCACTGAATGAAAGATTTAAAACAGAGACAGAATTCCAGAGAAAACAGGTGGTGTGAGAGCTGGACTTGATGTTGGCCAAATCCTCTGTGGCAGGGATTCACCCTCTCTAAGCAACTGTCCATCCCATGAAAGCTTTTTGCAATTGATTACAAGGAACATATTATGTGAGGAGTGTTGAGAGCTGGCCTCGGGATTGGACACTTGGGAGGACTGTGACAAAGGATTATGTGCTGATACCTATGTGTACATGAAAAATTATCCATTTTATAATGTAATTTCCAGTTAGATTAGTACTTATTTCTTGGGAAAAGGAGGTACTGTTTATACTCAGATGGCATTTGGCTTTCTACCTTCTTTTCTCCCCTTGGAGGGACGATCTAACCGGCAAACATGATTATACTTGACTGTGTGTGTGCATCCATGAGTAGGGTTTAGGCAGTGCCTCTTGGAGAAAAAAGGGAGAAAAAATGAGTCTTTGTTTATGGTCTTCACAAGCGGAAATTTGGCAATTGCTTTACATAGGACATAAATCTTTGATGATAGGATCAGTGTAAAAATTCTGTTCCCAAGAAAATGGTTCACAAAAACAATTATCTTGGCTTCCCTGGTGGCGCAGTGGTTGAGAGTCCGCCTGCCGATGCAGGGGACACGGGTTCGTGCCCCGGTCCGGGAAGATCCCACATGCCGCAGAGCGGCTGGGCCCGTGAGCCATGGCCGCTGAGCCTGCGCGTCCGGAGCCTGTGCTCCGTAACGGGAGAGGCCACAACAGTGAGAGGCCCGCGTACCACAAAAAAACAAACAAACAAAAAAAAACATCTTCCTGTAATTTGTGAAAATAGGAGTACAACAACTTCACATACAAAGAAATAAGGTTATCATCAGGTGATGGGTGCCCCTGTGGCTTTGTACTGTCACAGAGAATATGGTCAGTTTCTTGCTGGCTATTGGCATGGGGCCTCTCCAACATGGCAGCCTGCTTCATCAAAGTGCCCAAGCCAAGAAGGAAATAGAGTCTCCCAGCAAGATGGCAGTCACAATATTCCATGAGCTAATCATGGGAGTGACATTGCATCATCATGCTGTAGTCTGTTGGTTAGAAGTAAGTCACCAGGTTTAGCCTACACGTGAGGGAAGGGACTAAACATAAGAGTGGATACCAGGAGGCAAGGATTATTAGGTACCATTTTAAAGTCTGCCTACCATAAGTAGTGGAAATTCAACATTGGACAATAGAAGGTTGTGTGTGAAGGGAGATCAATATTGCCTGTTCCAAGGGAAATGGACTTGCACAAGATTTGTGAGGTTTACCTGAGTCACATTTCCAGAAAAGTGGTGTTCTAGAAAATTGAGGCACAGTATGGGGAAAACTTTCCCCTAGAAATAGTAACAGAAGTCTTAAGGTGAGGGACATCCAGTCAAGGAGAAGGTGACATCCATAGCTTAGGCCCACAATCAGTAGTTATGTTCATCAGAAGCATTTTATGCTTTGGAATTTTTGTAGGTGTCTAGTGAGTCATGAAAAACACAGAAGATACAAAGGAATGCATGATTTAAAGGGAAAATAAAACAAGCTAATACACTTAACTGCTAAAAAACAAAACAAACTGAACAACTACAGAGATTTTAAAATACAGCTGTCAAGGAACGTAACCCTGGAAGCGCTGATAGTGTGGGTTTCTCACACGTGACTCCAGATTCCCAGGGGAGTTTCAGAACCCTGGGCAGCTGAGGGGGAAGGGAAGTGCCAGGGCTGTTCGTGTGGATGCACAAAGTGACTAGAGAGGAATTTGCAGGATAGGAGGTATCAGGGATATTAAGTAACAAACATGTTTCAGAAGCAATCAGATAGTATGGCCTGGTTGTTAAAAGCTCTGAAATCAAACAGAAACTTGCTTCCTAGGGCCATTACTTGGTTCGCTGTGTGATCTTAAGCAAGTTACTTAATTTTTTTGAGCCTCTGTCTCCTTTTTCTATGAAATGGTTTTATCAATAGCATCTACCTCATGGGTTTAAGAATTAAATGCAATAATGTAGATGCCATTTAGTGGCACACAGTAAATGCCCACTAAATACTAACTATTACTATTATATAAATTGATGACTGCACACAGAAGAGAAAGAGTTGAGAAAGGATGATACAAGGTTTCGGCTAAGGATGCCGAAAGAATGCTGGTACCATGCACTCACCCAGAGTAAAGGTTGAGGTGAGGGTGTCATATCATTTGGGTGGGGTATGATGAGTTTGGGGCTTGTTAAATTTGAGGTGGCAGCATGTGACGATATTGAGCAAATCTTTATGTGCTCAGGTAAGAGGTTAAATCTGGAGGTGACGATTAGAGCTAACATGTTCTTACGACCACTTAGTCATAGCCGATCAACCCTAGGTGAGCACTTGACCCTTTCCCTTGACTGGACCCACAGTCAAAATTGATTTATTCAAGACCCAAGCCTAAAGCTGAGCCAATCGAGATCCTTTCTTAGAGATTTGGGACTGAGACCGAGACATTACAGCCCAGTCTTCCTGGTCTCTGCAATGAAAGAGATGTAAATTCAGTCTGCACAAAGGAAAATGAGATAGAAAAACAAAACAAAATAGGCAAAAGAAACAAAAAAGCCACATGTTTTGAGTCCCTAATACCAGGTGTTCCTGAGGCTCAGCTTCATTGTTGCCTGGGATCCTTAAATATATTTTACATTTTTATGCTAGTTCAAGTTAGGTTTCTAATATTTGCTACTCCCACCAATCCCAAGAAGCCACATGTAGGTGATAATTGCAGGTATTTATAGTGAATGAACTCCCTGAGGAAATGGGAAGAAACCATGAAGGGAACAGTAACGGTGCAGTGCAAGAAATGAGTGCAAAGCTAACCTAGTATTGTGGTAGCCACGGGAACCAGGGCAGGAATGGGGAGGGATAGATGGACAGCCTCATCAAAGGCTACAGAGTGGTCAAGGAGAATGAGATTGGAGGAGTGCTCACTGACCTTAGTTTTTAATTTTAAGTTTTTAATTAAAATTTAATTTTTTTGAGTTACCACTGGTAACTTTAAAGATGTCTACCATTCTCAACAGATTATCTATAATGAAATCTCTAAGTTCAAACCTTTTTGAAGCTCGGCAAATAATGTTTCCTCCTTTATAAATCTTCTTAGCACACATGTTGAGTATGTCCGTATTTAATTTAGAATTGTTGGGTAAATGGATTGACTGAATTAAATCTACGTTGGTTATGGTTCAAAATGATCTGATCTTTAATGGCAAGGTTACTGATTAGGGCTGAGTTACTTAGTCTTGAGCTTAGGAATCAGCTCAGAAACAGCTGACAGTGACATCACTGTGGCCACTATAAAAGGCAGGAGAAGAGGGGTATTTCAGCCTGCTTCAGGATGGAGAGCTTCACGGAAGGGAGCAGTCCCCAGGTGGAAGAAATTATGACCCAGAAGAGTGGAGCTGATCAGAGACAGGCTTCTCTGAGAATCAAGAAAGACTCAGCACAGGTGCATTGAGTACACTGGCGCTTTTGGCAACTGAGTAACCGAGGAGCAAATTTTCTACCTTTTTAAACACTGAGACTTGACTTAAAATAAGTGTGAATCCCCTTATACACGTAAGGCCAAGGGATGATCAGCTTAAGCACATTGAGAAACATAGGATACCTCTTTTTTTCCTCCTTTTGTTTTTCGTGCTATTATGTGGTTCTATGTCTGTGTGTTTGACCAGGAGGTTAACTGATTTGTTTTGAAAAGTGTGTGTGTGTGTGTGTGTGTGTGAGTGTGTTAGGATAATTAGTAGGGCTTTGCTTGCCCATATTTACATTTCTACAGGCCTAAGTCACTGTGTTTTTTCCACTAGCCGAAAGAGGCACACAAGCCTTCTAGCAACACTGAGTGATGGTCTAGATGAGAAAAATTCAAGGATGTCCACTAATAGTTCCAGAGGTATCTCAGATCTCTCTGAGTCTTAGCTGTGGGCAGAAGGGAGAAAGCTCCATCTTAGATTTCTCTGTAACACATCTGGGACCTATCTGGACAGAAGACAGGGGCACACAACTTTAAGTGCGCATGGAAATTATGAGTTACCATTGGAACTGCATGTCTCCTACTGACCTGCATTGCCCTCGGGACAAAAGGCCTCATTGCCTTCATCCCCAGCTTCTTTATCTGTTGTTTTGGGACCCTAAATTAAGTATGAAGAAAACTCCCAAAATCCTTTGCCAAGGAAGTGATGGGTGCATATTTACCCCCTACCAGGCAAATGAAAAGCTGATAATATCCTGGAATCGGCTCTCCTGCTTTCAGTTGGGTTTTTGCATGCATATGGTCAGTGCTTGTCAGCACTCATGTTAAGGGGGGTGACCCTGAGCTTGTCACCTAAAAGCTAAGTAGTTACCAGATTGAGAATTGTTTAAAGAAGTAACTGAAAAAACTAAAAGTTTTTACCATCTAACATAGGTGATGTGGCCTCTCAAATGATAGTTTTACAAATTAGCAGTACAGAAAAGTGCTTCCTGACAAGTTAGGTGAAGGGAAACTAAATACAAAGTAGCATCTGTTATGATTAAAACTAGGTAAAAAGTATACATGTGTACAAACAGAACACATTTTTTGTACATTTTTTTTTTTATGTAGACAAACTGAGGAGGGTGACTTATTAGAGTGGTGGGCATCTGGATGATTTTTTAAAATTCTTGTTGACGTTATAATATTATGAGTGTAACAAATTTAAAGTAACCAAATTTGATGGATTTGTAGCAAGTGATGGTTTTCTGCTTGAACAACAACAAAAACATCTTAACCTAAACCATGCACGTAATCACTGAATCAAAGAGTGGCAGAAATCCAGATTCTTGCGAGCCAAGCAGTTATATGGGGTGATAGAGTGGGGAGGCCTCTCATCCCAGGAAGGGAGCAGAGGGAGCTCCGAAAGGGTTATAGGATCACTTAAGTGAGATTTCTTTCTCCATAAAGGAGGGCTAATAGCTAAACTCTGAAGCCGGGCTGTGCAGAAGTTACACAAGTAACTCTGGGTTCATGGCTAGTTAAGAAGAGAAAAAATACATGTCAATGTCTTCTGGGGAATAGTCCACGAAGCTAAACAATAAGGATGTCTAGTGGTGATAAATTGTGCATAGAAAATTGACCAGACCAGAAAACGAAACCTTTTCTTGAGAAGAGATGGGTCTAACTTACTGGAGATATATATGTTCTGCAAAAGCAATTAGAATTAGAGTGCTTGAGAGATGGCCAATTCAGCTAGAAAGCAGGAAGTTTCACTTCCCTTGACTTAATGATGTAGATGAAAATATGGGCCCTCTATGCCTGTCCGTCTCCAATGAGCATTTGTTTTTGCATATTAAACTTTAAGAAGACACAGCAATAACTCCTGAAATCACAAAGATTCTAGCTTAGTAGATTCAGATTCAGATTCAGTCCACAATGTATGCTGAAATGGTTAGATCTAAATTAATCTAGTGGTGAAAAGCACAAACTTTGGAGTCACATGGACTTAGGCTTGAATTCCACTTTTTACTATCTGCATCATCATGGGCAACATTTTGCTTAAACTCTCTGAGTCTCAACAAAATGGGGATAAGAATACTCTCTTAGAGACCACTGTGTTGCATGGAATGAAATCTACTCAAGGTAATTTAAGAAAGGAGAAATAATTGTAAGGATCCAGGCTGTCTCATGAACCAAAGACAGGACAGGAAGTATGGCGGACCTCATAAGCAAGTGAATCCAGGAACTGAAACATAGCCAGGCACCACGGGAGTTCTGAGTCAGTCAGTCTCTCTCAAGACCAAACAGTCTTCATCTGCATCATTCTTCATTCTCCCCAAAGACTTGCAAATGGATCCAGCATGGCCTCTCCATCAGACATTTATCTGTTCCAATGTTCAACAGAGACCAACCTGGTTTATCTATATCCAACTGCAAATTTCTAACAGTATGAATTAGATGGGCACAGTCTACCTACTGTCAGGTGTTGGGCTCTGGTCTAGTCCAGTGTGACCTAGTGGATCAGGATCTTGTCATATGAAAACCAACCCCTTCCTGAAATGTGATGATAAGTGTGTAGGAGTAAAGAGAAAATGATAGAATCTCTAGAAATGAAACTTGAGGATCAAATGAGATAATGTATGTGAAGGATATAGAACAGAGCCTGACAAGTAGCTCAATAAATGGAGTCTGTGAAATAAACACAGCTGATAGGCAAGGGCCCTAAAATCTCCTCCACTTAATCTTTGAAATCGTATTTTGCTGCACCTGTCATCAGAGAAGGAAGCTCACAGAATCATTAATTATGTGAGATCTATGAAAAGTTTCTTTCTTGACCAAAGTGGCCACTATGAGAAAGAGCTGCCCGAGCAGCTGGTGTTATTGTGATCAAGTTCTTCCAGCCTGGTGAATGTTCACATCCCACCTCCCATCTCTGTGGTCTCATTTGAGTTTCCCATATATGTTTACTAGAAGTATATGGCTACTTAAAAGCTACCTGGCAGAATGACTAAATCTTTCCTTGAGTTTATGTAAAAGACATGTAGCCACTGACTAAATTTTTTGTTAAATTGTTTTCTCCTCCCACATTGATTTTGATGAAATTATAGAGCATCTGAGGCAAGACATTGGGCCCAAATGAAAGCTCCTTGCTTTAACACTGAAATGGTATTTACCTTTCACAAGCACCTCTTCTCTGACTCTGAGAAAAGTATCCCCCATGAAGAAACAAGCATTCAGTCTCCCAGATAGCCAAGCTCAGCTGAAACACAAGCTCCTACCTGAGATGTGCTATTTCATTCCTGGTTAAATCAGGTTGCCTCTTTTTAGAATTTAAATAACCCCTTCAGTTAAAGAAACATTATGAAATGGGTATGAATGCACTTTTTCTTCTGCACCTGCAGCAGTTGTTTTGTCCAGAGGTGGTGCTATTTATAAAAGAAAAATTATCCCAATAAACTTGAGTTCTGTACTTGATATTGTATATCAGGGAACTTTTTGAAAAATTCAAAACCCAAACACACTGAATAGTTTCTCTTTGAAATGATTTGAATTTATTATTGTACCAAATTAAAGCAATGCCTTTCCTTGCAGGTTTTAGAAACCAAAAAATATAATTAAATGAAGAAAAAAGTTAACTTCTCTCTGAAAGATATTTTAATGATTTCATACTCGTGGAAGACATTACTTAATACATTTCCTCCTTTTCTCACTAGCAACTTTCACACTTTACCTTTCAGGGCTAAATTCTGCTTTAGTCTAAGGTCGGTATTTATTTCAGAAACAAGGGTACCAGTGCAGTTGTCAGGAAATGTCTCAAAGAAAACCATGATGCACAAGTTATGAGAAATGTACATCTTGCACATGTCAGTGAAGTGGCTGCGGCCACCTCTGGTTTTAGGCTGCAGAATCTCGGGCGGGGAGAAGTCCAGTCTTCAACCTGGTTTAGGATCACATCAGGAACCTGTATTTGTCCTGCCTGGATCCAGTCTACACTGGTGCAGACTTCCTAAAATTGCCCCAGATAGCTTTCATAAGATGGACTTAGAGGTCCCTCCACTGCTGAGGAGTAAAGATAATATGGTTTCATGGTGGATACATCACATCTCACTGACATGTTCAGGATTACACAAACATTGTGTAGGATATCAGAGGTCACCCTGGTTATTAAATGGATAGCATTGGATAGAGATAGAGTGAAGGTACCAGACGTTAATCCTGATGCTGGAGGATACTGCCCTGGGCCTTGCCTAAGTGGCCCACTACCTTATCAACTCACACTTTTTTCCTGAGCCTGACTTGTGTATCCAGCTCCCTCTGAGACATCTCCAACTGGAAAAAGCACAAAGCCCCGCATGTCCAGAAATTGAACACATGGTTTTTTTCTTCCAAAACCATACATCTTCCATTGGTGAACAGGTTCCAGCCTCCATCCACTTGCCCAAGCTAGAAATCCAGGGGCTACTCTTTGAAATTCCTCTCCACTCACCTCCATAACTAGTTTCACTCAGTCATGTCAACTCTGCCTCCCAGTAAGTCTTTGATTTTGTGGTTTGTACTACTCTTGGGTTCCTTTTAAAGTGCATCAATTACAGTATTTTCTTCTCAATTGAAGTGATGATTACTTTCTTAAAAGTGGGCCATTAAAAAAAATACAAATGAATTTTTTGTAAGAAAAACAACAGCATCAGAATTATATATTCAAGTCATTAAGATAGTATAGTTATGCTGGAGTAATATGAATAATAAAAACAATTTATAGAAAAATGAATATATAAAGTGTTTTTTCATGAAAAAGAACGTTAATGACAATGACCAAACAAAATTAACTGATTTAAGCTCAGTCCTCCTCAAAGGCTAATGTGCTTACAAATCACCTGGTGATCTTGTTAAAATGCAGATTCTGATTCAGTTGGTCTGGGGTAGGGCCTGAGATTCTGTGTCTTACAAGCTCCAAAATGATGCTGCTGCTGCTGTTCAGAAGCCCATATTTTCAGTAGCAAGACCTTAGCTGTACCACTCTCAGTTATGTTCATTTGTATCTTAAGGAATTCTTGCCCCAAATCATCTCTGTCTTACTGAGGGCTGTTTCAAACTTGGCTTTTAAATATTAACAACATTGTTCTGATGCTTTTCCTCTGGTGAAGCAGCTCCTCAGAGAGATGACCCATTCACATTTTTTCATTGTATGTGATAACCTCTGTTTTTATACCAGGTGTAAAGGCTTCAATTTGCATGAATCCAAGTGACATTAAATGTCATTTGACAGACACATAAACTCTTAAAAGATTACAAAATAAGAAACAAGACCAGCATTAGATAAATACATGTGTTTATAGAACATGGACCTAAAAACACCTCAATAGCAACTGAGAAATCACTTCACATCATCCTTAGCCACTCTCAGCATGAGAACTTGTATTGCCAGCAAAAGTCTCCAAAAATGTTGTAGGGCAATATAAACCATGTTATCTTGAAAATAACACATGAGTATTTTGCCTAAAACAATTTTGAACTTTTTCATCACTTTATTCTGAAAATGTAAGGAGATATTTTAGGAGTTGCAAAATTTGATATTTTCTGGAGACAAAATTTTTATATTTTTTTACACAAATAAGATCATGCTATATATTCAATTCACTTTCTCCACTTAACAATGATCTTGGGCATCCTTATTTACTGGTACACTATATTATTTTTAACATATGCTTTTTGATGCCGGTGTATCAAAACCCTTATTTTTGTTCATTTGCATGTATTCTGAAATTGAATTTAAAATCTGTCTGGCCTGAGGTAGAGGTTCATACCCATTAACTGAAAAAAATTAATTAGTTGCATGACTTTAGATTAAATTGTTTTTCTAAACACTTTCTGAATGCTTCCTCTGTCCCAGATACTGTACCAACTGCTTTACAAGCATTATTTCATTACACCCTGGGGCAAAATTTAATGGAAGGTGTTGTGAACCTAATACGTAGATGTGAGTCACTGCTCCTATCCCCAAACCTATTCTGCTTTCATCCTCAGCTTCGTGATTTCTTATTTGTCCTAGCAGATGCAGTAACAAAAACAAAACTTTATTTTTTATGAAATATGATTCTGTAAGAACTTTATACTTACTAGTTATTGCTAATGAGTAGATAGAGGTGAAGAAAAAGAGAAAATAGTCTAAGAAAATCATTTGGATAAAGAGTAGAATGTCATATTTGGCAGTGGTTCAGATAAACTAACTTTATCATTGTGAAAGGATTGCTATGGGCATTCCAGTTGGAGTGCAGAAACTGCTCAACTGGAAGAGAAAGATTCAATAAAAAATTAAAAGTCATTATGGTATTTAGACTGGCACAGGACAAGAATCTTGAAATGGAAATGGAAAGTTATTTGGGAGAAAGCCAGGCACTTCTGTAGACACCGCCATATTCATTCATTGGGAATTTGCAGGGACAATTTCTTTGTGACTGTCAAAGACCTGCTGTAGTGAATCTTTTGAATTGGCCTATTTCTCTCTGTCCCCTTGAGTGCTAACCTAGTTCAAAGCCTTTGTGATTCCTCATCTGGACTATTGCAGTAGACTCCGATTTGGTCTCACTGCCTCCAATCTTGCTGCTCACCCCTGCCCCAGCCCAACTAGTATTCCACACTGGCAACAGAATCACCTTTGTAAAATGCAGATCTGACTCTGTCATTCCTCTCCAAACCCTTCAGTGATCCTCCATCAAGTACAGAGTAAAGTCTCTGCAGCCCATTTGGTGTACAAGTTCCCCACAGCCTGGCCTTTCTTTTCTCTTCACTCCCTCTACTCTAGTCCTTGACTCTATGCTCCTGAAATACCATGCTACACTTAGGTCCCCAAATATATGTGGCTACTTCATCCTTTGTGGGCCATTGCCTATACCACCCTTTTCACCTGGAATCACTAGGCACCGTGGAAACAGTAAGCATCATGAGTACAGGGACCATCTGTCTTACTCTCAGAACCTGGCACAGACTTCCAATCTGTATGAAATAAATCCCCCTTTATTTCTTCTATCTCCTCTCTGTTACTACCACAGCTGGCACACATCACAGGCAATGTGTCTTCCCCCACTAGGAGTGAAGGGGTTGAACCTTGTAACTGAAGACAGTTATTCATCTCTGTGGGATAACTATTTAGCACAGGGCCTAACAGGGCTCGGTAATTGTTTTTTTTTATTATTCCGAATTATTTATTTTATTCCGGATTGAGTCGGAGGTTTGTTACATATGAGATTAATCTGGAGGAAATTTATCCTTAATTAGGATGAACAATTGAGGCAAAATCTCTTCTCAAGTTTTCCTGATCTCATCAAGTGGCTTCTCAATGTTTTCTCATGTTCATGGATGATTTCTGACTTTAAGACATTTTAGTTTGCTTAACTGATGCTTCTTTAGTAATATTTAAGTCTTCTGGGTCTACTTTCCTCATTGTCACCTACTTTGTGAGCCACTGGGGTAGGAAATATGTCTGAGTGACTTAATCTCACACACACACTGAAAACGCACCTTTTGAGTAATGGATTGAGGCGAGAGTCTTCATAAATGGAGCCTCTCGCTGGTTATTTCCACACAAATCCTGTAATGGTAATAAAGTGTATAGGAGGCAGGTGGGAAGAAAGACGCACCGGGAAGGGGCAGAGGAAGCGTGTGTCAGCTATTCCAATCCTCATCGTACTTTCTGCGTGGACAGCACATCACATTTGGCTGGGGCTGAAAAGCAAAATCCTATGTTTAATGAGCCAGTCAAATGCCTGGAGCACCAGTGGGCTTGGGGAGGCTTGACTTTTCACTAAGCTAAAAGCTGGTAATTGAGCCTGTGCGCCAGCTGAGACATGGAGGTTCCTGCTGAAAGAGCTGTGGCTTTCACATTTTTTTTCTTTCTCCCCTCTCACGTGCAGCCAGCTTCTGATGAGGACTCCAATTCTCCCGGGAGTCCTATCACGTAAATTATTTTGATTAACCCTTACTCTGAGAGTCTCAGTTTACTGACATGCCACATGAACGGCAATGCTCCTGTGTAAATGCCTGAGGGGGGAAGTGATAAACCAGGTCTAATGCCAGGGGATGAGGTTGAGCCTTCTTTGTTGTTTGTTTTGTTTTTTTTAAGCTTGAAATAGAATTGTAATGGTTTCTCCTTCACCAACGCACAAGGAAGAGGAAAAGTGTAGCACCAAAGACCATTTTATATAATTTTAGGCTCATCTTCCCCCTTCAGGTGATAAGTTTAGCTGTGAGATTGCCTTAGTGGGGATATTTTTTAAAACACTGCTTGATCATGTCTTTAAACAATTTTCATCATATATCTGGACCCTCATTCCCATAGTTCTCGTTGTGTGCGTCCTGAATTAGAGTTGATTCTTCTGGGAGTTTTACAGGAATGCTTTCTTGAGCTTTTGAGGCTGGTGGTAGAGAGATGTTTTGGGCATTTAAGAAACTTAAAACCCAACAAAACAAACATTATTGTCTTAGTCCATTCAGACTGCTATGAACCTATACCACGGGCTGGTGGCTTATAAACAACAGAAATTTATTTCTGAGTTCTGGAGTCTTGGGTAGTCAAAGATCAAGATGCCTGCAGATTCAGCAACTATTGAGAGCTTGATTCCTGGTTCATAGATGACTGTCTTCTTAATGTCCTCATATTAGGGGTCTCTTTTATCCCATTCATGAGGGCTCCACCCTCTTGACCTAATCACATCCCAAAGGCCCCACCTCCAAAACCCATCACATTAGACATTAGGGATTAATATATGAATTTGAGGGGACAAAAACCTCCAGTCTCTAGCAATTATGATAGATTAGTTCAACTAGTCACTAGCCATTATGAAAAGCTAGTTCAATTACATTTGTGGACATAGAAGGCTAGTAATGTGATAACTTTTGAGCTTGATCCAGAACCTGGATCCTATGTTGTGAGATATGATAAAAGAAATCAAATGGGTGTGGCAGGAGGTGGTGGTGGTGGGATGAGTTGGGAGATTGGGACTGACATGTATACACTAATATGTATAAAATAGATAACTGATAAGAACCTGCTGTATAAAAAAAATGAAATAAAATTCAATAATATATATATAACCTGACATTATTCTACATTCAGTGAGATTCATCTTTTGAAATATCCAATAATATAATGGCTTGACATAGGAAAGTGGATACTTAATGTAGTGTAAATGAATATAATTATAACTTGGTCAAACAGCCAATGAAATAACAACAACAAGGAGAAAGAAACAAGAAATCAGTTATATGACCGAAGTCTCCTGAGATTCTGGTAGATTGTTTTCAAGGTGTATAAAATGAAGTTCAAGGAAACATTTTATAATGAGTCATCTGTCAAGTTTAATATATAACTGTGATTGCACACCCCCAAATTTTACGGACAGTAGGCAAATTTAAGTGAAGATGGGCCATTACAACTTAGGCAAGTGTATTTTATTATAGGCTAGAGCAGCTATGTCAATCTTGTGCCATTTCATTTGCAAAGAGGTTTTATGCCACATTCTTCTTTCACTTAAAAACGTCTGTAGAGCATTTAATATAGTTATGTAAGATAAAAGGGTTTGTTTAGCATATTTTCATCAGGAAATAATTCCCCTCTGGCCTACATTTTTCAGACTGTATGTACACACTATTGGAAAACGAACTTAAAAACTCATTTTCTAGAGCCAGCTTTTGTTTTCTCTTGCCCCTGGTACCCCATTTCTCCTGCATAAACTTCACTTGAGAGTTAGAATTGAGATTTCAGGAGAAGTTAGAAGAAATGAAAAAATTGCAGATCAAGGAGGCAAATAATGCTTACGAGATGAGTGGAGGCTGCAAAATTCTTGTCAAATCCTCCTAACTATCCAGAGTTAGAGGAGTTTCTAGGCTCCTGTATGGAGTTCCTCATGTGTTCTCAATTACACATTATCCTCTGTGATTAAGAACTTTTCCCCTTAAACTAGACTCTTTTTCAGGAAGATACATACAAAAAAACTCTTTTGTTTAGGGAGGCAAAAATTTCATTCATATCCATTAAAAATTAAATTGATACATATGTATAACTGAATCACTTTGCTGTACACCTAAAACACAACATTGTAAATCAACTATACTTCAATTTAAAAATAAAAAATAAAAAGGGGTTAAAAAATAGTCTTATCATCATTGAATATAACTGGAATCAGTAATAGTTGATGTAATTAACATAATCATTTATTATAAAAAAATTTATTAAAGTAATTTCCTCCCAGAGATTCACTTTAAAACTGAGAACAGATTTCACTGGCTTAACTTTAAATTTTGAAATCAAAACATGTGCTTGCTTTATTTTTTTTCATAAATTAGAAAAAATCTTTATTGGAGTATAATTGCTTTACACTGTTGTGTTAGTTACTGCTGTATAACAAAGTGAATCAGCTATATGTATACATATATCCCCATATCCCCACCCTCTTGCATCTTCCTCCCATCCTCCCTATCTCACCCCTCCAGGTGGTCACAGGCAGCAAGCTGATCTCGCCATGTGATGCAGCTGCTTCCCACTAGCTATCTATTTTACATTGGTAGTGTATAAATGTTAATGCTTCTCTCTTACTTCATCCCAGCTTTCCCTTCCCCCTCCCCGTGTCCTCAAGTCCATTCTCTACGTCTGCATCTTTATTCCTGTCCTGGCCCTAGGTTCTTCAGAACCTTTTTTTTTTTTTTTTAGATTCCATATATATGTGTTAGCATACAGTATTTGTTTTTCTCTTTCTGACTTACTTCACTCTGTATGACAGACTCTAGGTCCACCCACCTCACTACAAATAACTCAATTTCATTTCTTTTTATGGCTGAGTAATATTCAATTGTATATATGTGCCACATCTTCTTTATCCATTCATCTGTCGATGGACACTTAGATTGCTTCCATGTCCTGGCTATTGTAAATAGTGTTGCAATGAACATTGTGGTACATGACTCTTTTTGAATTATGGTTTTTTCAGGGTATATGCCCAGTAGAGGGATTGCTGGGTCATATGGTAGTTCTATTTTTAGTTTTTTAAGGAAACTCCATACTGTTCTCCATAGTGGCTGTATCAGTTTACATTCCCACCAACAGTACAAGAGGATTCCCTTTTCTCCACACCCACTCTAGCATTTACTGCTTGTAGATTTTTTGATGATGGCCATTCTGACTGGTGTGAGGTGATATGAAAGTAGAACACTCCCTAACACCATATACAAAAATAAGCTCAAAATGGATTAAAGGCCTAAATGTAAGGCCAGACACTATAAAACTCTTAGAGGAAAACATAGGCAGAACACTCTATGACATAAATCACAGCAGGATCCTTTTTGACCCACCTCCTAGAGAAATGGAAATAAAAACAAAAATAAACACATGGGACCTAATGAAACTTAAAAGCTTTTGCACAGCAAAGGAAACCATAAAAAAGATGAAAAGACAGCCCTCAGAATGGAAGAAAATATTTGCAAATGAAGCAACTGACAAAGGATTAATCTCCAAAATATACAAGCAGCTCACGCAGCTCAATATCAAGAAAACAACCCAATCCAAAAGTGGGCAGAAGACCTAAACAGACATTTCTCCAAAGAAGATATACAGATTGCCAACAAACACATGAAAGGATGCTCAACATCACTAATCATTAGAGAAATGCAAATGAAAACCATGTGCTTTAAACCTAACACTTGTCACACTTGTCACAATTGTTCTCAAACGTAAGTGTGTATGAATCAGAATCAGCTGACGGGCTTGCTAAAACACAGATTGCTGGGCCCCATTCCGAGAGTTCCTGATTCAGCAAATCTGGGGTGAGGCCAGAGAATTTGAATTTCTAAAAGTTCCCAGGTATAATAGGCAGAATTCTAAAGCTGTCTCACCTGTAATCCCATGCCCTGGTTACTCAATCAAACACCAATCTAGAAACCCCTGTGAAGGGACTTTGCTGATGGAATTCAGGTTACTAATCAACTGATTATAAGATAGGAGATTATCCTGGAGTATGTGGGTGGGCCTAACGTAATCACATGAGCCCTTAAAATAGAAGGAGAGGTCAGATCAGAGAGAGTTGAAGCGTAAGAAACACTCACTCCACCCTTCCTAGCTTTGAAGACGGAGGAAGGAGGCTGCAAGTCAAGGTTGTGGTTGGCCTCTAGAAACTGAGAACAGCCCCAAACAGCTCAAGGAAACAGGGGCTTTGATCCTACAAGGAACTGAATTCTGACAGCAACCTGAATAAGCTTGAAAGCAGATTCATCCCCAGAGCTTCTAGAGAAAGCGCAGCCTTCATGACACCTTGATTTGTTTGCCTTGTGAGACTCTAAGCGGAGAACCACTTGAGCCACGCTGAGCCCAGACATCTGACCTACAAAAACTGTGAGATAATACATTTGTGTTATTTTAATTATTAAATTTGTGGTAACAAATTACAGTGGCAATAGAAAATTAATACACATGGTAATACTGATGCTGCTGGTCCCAGGAACACAATTTGAGAATCATTGGTTCATCTTTTGTATTAACAATTTAGAGACTTCTGAAAAAGTTAAATCACTTTCCTTGTTTTCCTTATTTCAGAGAATAGGTACAAAGCGGAGGGCTGCTATTTTATTATTTAAACTGAAAATAACATTTTAAATGTTTAGGAGAGTGCTTAGCCTTTGCTGAGTGTTCAAAAAAGAGTAGCTATAATAATAACTTTTATTAGTGGGTAGCATTTATTAAAATGCTCTATGCCAGGCACTGTGCTAATTATTTACTACAAATTTACCGGATTTATCCTCATATTAACTCTGAAGCAGCATCATTGTTCTCATTTTATAGATGTGCAAACTGAGGCTAAGAGGAAACTTGCCCAGAATCAGGCAGTCAGAAAAACATGGGGGTGAGATGTGAACCCAGACGGTATGACTCTAGAACCTAAACTTTTAATTGCTATTGAGTTCTTATATGTTATTTCACATCGGCTTATGTCTTCATGTCTTGTTTGCCACTTGAACTAAGCATCCTTACATAGTTTTACAAAACAATAAAACTTAAGCTATATGCTTTTGTCTTTATTAAACTTGGCTAACTAACATAATAAAGCATATCTATATCATTTATTCAGCCAGTATCTATTAAACACATATTATATACCAGGTACTGGGCTGGGCTTGAGTTTACAAATTTGTGAGTGGTTTCTACCCCTGTTGAACTTACAATATTAAAATCAGCAGTCATTAAAGTACTAAGAGAAACACTATAGCACCATTCTTAGTAAAATCAGAAATAATACAGTGATGCTATGATCAATATTATTTGGCATGATTCATGTAGTGCTAGCAATGCAACTAACCTTGCCAGGTTGAGAAAATAAAAATATAGGCTATCCAGTTACTTGTGAATTTCAGAAAAACAAAAATTTTTTTTAGGTTTGGTATATCTTAAATATTGCATGGGAAATACTTAAAGAGTTATCTGTTATTTAAATGAACAAAAAATTTTTGATCTTTTATTTTATCTGGTTACCTTAAATACAGTTTTGGTGCCAGAACATCACAGACAAGACTGATGTCAAGGGGTTTACTGCCTATGTTTTCTTCTAGAAGTTTTATGGATTTAGGTCTTATGTTGAAGTTTTAACCCATTTTCAGTTGATTTTTGTGTATGGTGTAAGGTAGTAGTCCAGTTTCATTCTTTTGCCTGTGGCTGTCCAGTTTTCCCAACACCATATTTTGAAGAGACTAACATTTCCCCATTGTATATTCTGGACTCCTTTGTTGTAAATTTATTGACCATATATGTGTGAGTTTATTTCTGGGCTTTCTATTCTTTTCCATTGATCTATGTGTCTGTTTTTATGGCAATACCATACTGTTTCGATTACTATAGTTTTGTAACATAGATAGATTGAAATCAGGAAGTGTAATGCCTCCAGCTTTATTCTTCTCTCTCAAGATTGCTTTGGCTATTTGTGTCTTTTGTGGTTTCATACAAATTTAAGGATTATTTATTCTATTCCTGTGAAAAATGCCATTGGAATTTTGATAGGGTTTGAGTGAATCTGTATATTGTTTTGAGTTGTATGGACATTTTAATATTCTTCCAGTCTATAAGCACAGAATATCTTTCCATTTATTTGTGTCTTCTTTAATTTCTTTCATTATGTCTTATAGTTTTGGTGTACAGGTCTATCATCTCCTATCTCCATGGTTAAATTTATTCCTAGGTATTTTATTATTTTTGATGCAATTGTAAATGGCAGTTTTTTTCCTTGATTTTGTTTTTGGTAATTTGTTATTGGTGTATAGAAACGCAACAGATTGTATATGTTGATTTTTGTATCCTGCAGCTTTACTGAATTTTTATATTATTTCCAACAGTGTTTTGGTGGAGTCTTTAGGGTTTTCTATATATAATATCATGTTATGTGCAAATAATGACAGTTTAACTTCTCCTTTCCAATTTGGATGCCTTTTATCTATTTTTCTTGCCTAATTGCTCTGGCTTGAACTTCCAATACTATGTTAAATAAAAGTGGCTAGTGGACATCCTTGTCTTATTCCTGATTTTAGAAGAAAAGCTTTCAGTTTTTCACTGTTGAGTATGATGTTAGCTGTGGGTTTGTTGTGTGTTGTTTCATGTAGGGGATGAACTTTATTGTTCAACCTTGCACTAGCTCTTGGTTGTCTCTTAAATCTTTTGATTGTCGAAGAAGTCTTCTTTGTTCTTCGTGGCTCCCAGTAGTTGAGGGTGTGCCAAGACCTGACAGTGTCCCAGATGAAGGAGCTCTGTCAGAATCTAGATGCAGGCTGATTGGAAGCTGGACCCTCAGGCCAGACTGAGGCCTGCTGATTGGAGACCAGACCCTCAGCTTTTAGAGTACGCAAATATACCTCTTTCAGGTGTGACTGGGAGATGGGTGTTTCTGTCTGCTCCTTCTGCATTGAGCCCTGGGAGGGAGGCAGGGGGAGATAGCCAGTTAATAACTGTTGTTTTTGTTTGCTACTGTTGTGTTGAAACTGTGAAACCAAGCCCCACTGGCAATCATCCAGGTGATCAGGAGTGCATCCCCTGGGTGGCAGCCATAAAAAGCAGGTCGCCAGTCATGTGCACAAGCTCCTTTCCAGTAGAATGCTGGCAATCTTAAGTGAGGTAGTGGGAGAGCATGAATATGGTGCCTGCCAGCATTGGCAGTCTTTGGAGAGTATTACAGTCACCCCTAGATGTGTGTTAAATTAGAAGCCTGCCCCTAGGGGCTTCTAAAGCTTTTAAGATGAGCAAATAGGCCTGTGTCAGAGAATGACTTGGCCTATTTCATTCTGCTGCTTCTATGCTGGCCCTAGGGAGATAACTACACTAGGTTCATGCAAGCATTTTAAGGTCCGTTTTGCAGATAACTATAGCCTTGTGGACCTTGTGGACTCAGGCCCCATTGGCTTTCAAGGGTTGATGTTTTGGGACCCCATCTCTCAGGGTGAAGTTGGGTCACCAGATATGGGGTCCAAACGCTTCGCTCCATGGGGAGAAGCTGGGATTTGTGAGTTCCCTCCTGGTTGTGTGTTGCCATGTTGGATGTGAGGTTTACAGATTGTGTCTTAGCCTCTCCTTCCTATTTTATATGGGTTTTTTCTTGTTCACCCAATGTGTAGGAGTCAGTTAGTTTCTGGATCTCTTTTGGAGGATTTTGTTCTGTGCATAGCCGTAGATTTGGTGTGTCATTGGAGGAGGTGAGTTCAGGGGCCTCCTAAATCACCCTCTTGAACCAGAACCAATAATACTACTTAAATTAACACTCAACAATGAAAAGTAAAGAGCAAAGTTACCAAGAAGAGTATGGAATAATATGAAGGAAACTGTAAAATGTAAGGGGCATAAAAAATTCTTGAAAAAAATGTATAGTTATGTGTAATATGTTCAGATGTCATTTCTCCTTAAATAGTATATTTAATGCAATTGTAATTAAAATACTAGTGGCATGAGGGGTGGGAAGTGAGATGGGGAACTTTGAGAAGTGAATCTAAGGTTTTCTTGACAGGTAAAAGTGTAACAATAGCTTAATTCTGCCTAAAGGGATTAAAAGTTATGAAGGTGTGGCCAAAAATTTTGGTGTAAGAGAGCTGGTTTAGTAAATAGTCTCTTAAATAGAATTAAGCTCAGGAATTGTTTGTGTAACTTCTCCTGAATAGGGATGTAAGTTCCAAGTATAAAAGGATTGTGGTATAGCATGGTGAAGCCCCAGCATGGACAGGAGACTGTCACTGGGCTATATGCCCCCTGCCACTGACATATTGGGGTGTGGGCAAAGGAAGCCACGTTAAGATATGAAACATTTGCCTCAGCTTTGTACAGCTACCTCACTTTCACCAAACTGGGTAAATAAATCAAGAAGTGTGTGTGTATGTGTGTATATCATGTACTCTTCCTGTTAACCTGTGGCCCACCTGACTTTCTACAAGGGTGCAAGTCAATATTCACTTATTTTGAAGAGGAGAAGGCATGACACCAAGACAAAAACCCATAAGCCAAAAGATTTTTAGATTTGACTTTACAAAAAATAAAACTTATACTTAGACGTTTATAAAAGAGTTTCTTTGAACCTAACAGACAAAATGCCAATATTCTTACAATGCCAAATAACTTTTCAATTTTATACAAATAACATGACACATATTAGAAACATAGGTATTTACAAAAAAGCAATAGAAATGGCCAATAAGCCTACAAAAATTACAAACAGTTTTTAAGATTCTATGTTTTAAAACCTATGAGCCTCATGTGGTTTGGGGTAGATAATTGGCAAGAGGTAATGAACATTATCATAAATTGTGGTGAAAATGTGTCAAGAGTTGGGAAGCATCTGAAATTTTACCCTATGGGCAAAACCAACAGGTTAGGCTGTCACAGTTCATGGATGCCTAGGTCAGAGACAAAAGACTTTATTACTCAAGCAGTAACAATAGCTAGAATAGCAGCATCTTTTTTTGCCTCTCCTGTTGCGGAGCACAGGCTCCGGACGCGCAGGCTCAGCGGCCATGGCTCACGGACCTAGCCACTCCGCGGCACGTGGGATCTTCCCGGACCGGGGCACGAACCCGTGTCCCCTGCAACGGCATGTGGACTCTCAACCACTGCGCCACCAGGGAAGCCCCCAGAGATAATTTTTTAAATTTTTAGTTAGTATTTTGGGGTAGGTATAAAAGCAAATGCAATCTCACTTATCAAGTTAAGGCAAGTTATTTTTTAGTCATTGTATAGAAGAGGCTTGTTTTCATGAGTTGTATCATTAGGAATTGTGCCTTATTCAAAGAAGTATTTCCATTATGATTGGTGTTGGCTTAATTTTGACACCCTGTCTTTTGTATTTCATTTTGATATATTAACCCCTTATAGTTCATCACATTTATTTTATAGCAGACCAGTGATGCATTTGTGGCCCATTACTGACAAGGAAACATGTGTAACCCAGATGTTATCTGGGGCTTCTATTTCCTAAAGGTCCAGGTGAATTTTGTTCAAACCCTCAATATCCTAGTTTTTCTGACTACTGAATTCTCCACAGAATTTCTGTGACTTGCCACATTTATCTTATAATGGTCATTCCTACACATCATCAATCCTAGCATATTCATACCATTATAATCCAGCCTCAACGAGCCAATTGAAGACCTTTGCCATTTCATTTTATTTTCCATGAAAAAAATCCCATCAGTGATGATTTTGCAGGTTTAGTAACATGATTGAAGACTTGGGGTGTTGTAAGGAGAGATCACATCACACAGCCTTCAGCCAGTTTGCTTGCCCCACTTGTCAGATCTTGCCACCTTCTAAATGCCTGTGTCCCTAATAAAACACCCTTCTCATGATTTGCAGACCCCTGGAAAGTATAATCTAGTCCTATTCGTTTGAATCCTTCTTTTACAGGGAACATTCTTTTCAGGTTTTTCTGCCTACCTCTGACACCTGGGAATTATGCAGAATAGACATTTTTCCATTCACTGTATTGATGACATGGAAAAGTAATGTTACTGACGCTCATGCAACAAATCAGCGGCAGAGATGATACGCTCACTCAACAAACAGGGGTTTATTAGATATCCTCCAAGTACCCAATACTGTGCTAAGTACTGAGGACACAGAGACATAGTAATTAGGTAAATGTTTTTAAAAGTCTTTTCCAATTGCAGAGACATGGATGGACCTAGAGACTGTCATACAGAGTGAAGTCAGAAAGAAAAACAAATACCGTTATTTTAATGCATATATGTGGAATTTAGAAAAATGGTACAGATGAACCAATTTGCAAAGCAGAAATAGAGACACAGACATAGAGAACAAACATAATGGACACCAAGGGGGGCTGGAGGTCGGATGGATTGGGAGATTGGGATTGACATATGTACACTACTATGTATGAAGTAGATGGCTGGTGAGGGCCTACTGTATAGCACAGGGGGGGAAAAAGAAGATATAATCTATTTGCAGGACATATATTAGGTTAACCTTAAAAGTGTATTTCAATATACATTAGGTGCAGACAAGTACTGTTTGATTCTACTTATACAAGGTACCTAGAATAGTCAAATTCATAGTGTCAGAAACTACGTTGGTAGATGCCAGTGGCCAGTGGGTGGGGAGGGGGAATGGGGAGTTAGTGTTCAATGGGGACAGAGTTTCCGTTTAGGAAGGTGAAAAATTTGGGAGATGGATGACGGTGAGTGTTGCACAACAATGTGAATGCACTTGGTGCCACTTAGTTCCATTCAACTGTACAGTGAAATGTACATAAAATAGTATGTTTTATATTATGTGACTTTTACCACAGTGAAAAAAACATTAAAAAAAAGTCTTTTCCATATGAAGAAAAACACATTATAAAGTTAAAGAATTTGACAACTAGGAAGGCTCTTGGAGGTCAGCTGTTTGAACTCTTCATCATTACACAGATGAAGAACTAAGGAATACAATTGCCCAACTGATTGATGGCAGAGCTGGGAATGGTACCTGTGTCTTCAGTCTCTTAGTCTAGTTCTTTATCCTGGATATCTTGGATATGGAGGATGTTGACCGAGTGAGGGGCAGGTGAGATGTGTTAGAAAAACATGGTGGGGGGGATGTAAGAAATATACAGGGAAGGAAGAAATGAAACAAGCAGGGCATCCTGATGAGAAAAAGTACAAGAGGACATACCAAGTCCCAGGACAGTAGTGGGCTCATGCAGATAGGAGTGGTTCGTGAGCAGACTGAAGTTATGTAGCAAAGGGAATGACACAGTTGTATATGCATTAGTAGGTGGGATAGGAGAGAAAAATGTAAAACCAGTGCTTCCTTTTACTTTTTTTAACATCTTTATTGGAGTATAATTGTTTTACAATGTTGTGTTAGTTTTTCCTGTATAACAAAGTGAATCAGCTCTTTATGTACATATATCCCCATATCCCCTCCCTCTTGTGCCTCCCTCCCACCCTCCTTATCCCACCTCTCTAGGTGGTCACAAAGCACCGAGCTGATCTCCCTGTGCTGTGCAGCTGCTTCCCACTAGCTATTTTACATTTGGTAGTGTATACATGTCAACGCTACTCTCTCACTTTGTCCCAGCTTACCCTTCCTCCCACCACCGTGTCCTCAAGTCCATTCTATACATCTGTGTCCTTATTCCTATCCTGTCCCTAGGTTCATCAGAACCATTTTTTTTTTAGATTCCATATATATGTGTTAGCATACAGTATTTGTTTTTCTCTTTCTGACTTACATCACTCTGTATGACAGACAGTGGGTCCATCCACCTCACTACAAATAACTCAATTTCGTTTCTTTTTATGGCTGAAAAATATTCCATTTTATATATGTGCCACATCTTCTTTATCAATTCATTTGTCGATGGACACTTAGATTGCTTCCATATCCTGACTATTGTAAATAGTGCTGCAATGAACATTTTGGTACATGATTCATTTTGAATTATAGTTTGCTCTGGCTATATACCCAGTAGTGGGATTGCTGGGTTGTGTAGTAGTTCTATTTTTAGTTTTTTAAGGAACCTCCATACTGTTCTCCATAGTGGCTGTATCAATTTATATTCCCACCAACAGTGAAAGAGGGTTTCCTTTTCTCCACACACTCTCCAGCATTTGTTGTTTGTAGATTTTTTGATGATGGCCATTCTGACCAGTGTGAGGTGATATCTCATTGTGGCTTTGATTTGCATTTCTCAAATGATTAGTGATGTTGAGCATCCTTTCATGTGTTTGTTGGCAATCTGTATATCTTCTTTGGAGAAATGTCTATTTAGGTCTTCTGCCCATTCTGAATGGGGTTTTTTGTTTTTTTGATATTGAGCTGCATGAGCTGCTTGTATGTTTTGGAGATTAATCCTTTGTCATTGCTTTGTTTGGAAACATTTTCTCCCATTCTGAGGGTTGTCTTTCTGTCTTGTTTATGGTTTCCTTTGCTGTGCAAAAACTTTTAAATTTCATTAGGTCCCATTTATTTTTGTTTTTACTTCCATTTCTCTAGGAGATGGGTCAGAAAGGATCTTGCTGTGATTGATGTCATAGAGTGTTCTGCCTATGTTTTCCTCTAAGAGTTTTATAGTGTCTGGCCTTACATTTAATCCATTTTGAGTTTATTTTTGTGTATGGTGTTAGGAAGTGTTCTAATTTCACTCTTTTACATATAAAACCTTACATAAAAGATTTTCCCAGCACCACTTGTTGAAGAGGCTGTCTTTTCTCCATTGTATATTCTTGCTTCCTTTATCAAAGGTAAGGTTACCATATGTGCCTGATTTTATTTCTGGGATTTCTATCCTGTTCCATTGATCTATATTTCTGTTTTTGTGCCAGTACCATACTGTCTTGATTACTGTAGCTTTGTAGTATAATCTGAAGTCAGGGAGCCTGATTCATCCAGCTCCATTTTTCTTTCTCAAGATTGCTTTGGCTATTTGGGGTCTTGTGTGTTTCCATACAAATTGTAAAAGTTTTGTTCTAGTTCTGTGAAAAATGCTAGTGGTAGTTTGATAGGAATTGCATTGAATCTGTAGATTGCTTTGGGTAGTATAGTCATTTTCACAATGTTGATTCTTCCAATCCAAGAACATGGTATATCTCTTCATCTGTTTGTGTCATCTTTGATTTCTTTCATCAGTGTCTTATAGTTTTCTGAGTACTGGCCTTTTACCTCCTTAGGTAGGTTTATTCCTAGGTATTTTATTCTTTTTGTTACAGTGATAAATGGGAGTGTTTCCTAATTTCTCTTTCATATTTTTCATCGTTAGTGTATAGGAATGCAAGAGATTTCTGTGCATTAGTTTTCTATCCTGCTACTTTACCAAATTCATTGCTTAGCTCTAGTAGTTTTCTGGTAGCATCTTTAGGATTCTCTATGTATAGTATCATGTCATCTGCTAACAGTGACAGTTTTACTTCTTCTTTTCTGATTTGGATTACTTTTATTTCTTTTCTTCTCTGATTGCCATGGCTAAAACTTCCAAAACTATGTTAAATAATAGTGGTGAGAGTGGGCACCCTTGTTTTGTTCCTGATCTTAGAGGAAATGGTTTCAGTTTTTCACCATTGAGAATGTTGTTGGCTGTGGTTTGTCATATATGGCCTTTATTATGTTGAGGTAACTTCCTTCTATGCCCACTTTCTGGAGAGTTTTTATTATAAATGGGTGTTGAATTTTGTCAAAAACTTTTTATGCATCGATTGAAGTGATCATATAGTTTTTCTCCATCAATTTGTTAATATGGTGTATCCCATTGATTGATTTGTGTATATTGAAGAATCCTTGCATTCCTGGGATAAACCCCACTTGATCATGCTGTATGATCCTTTTATTATGCTGTTGGATTCTGTTTGCTAGTATTTTGTTGAGGATTTTTTGCATCTATGTTCATCAGTGATTTTGGCCTGTAGTTTTATTTTTTTGTGACATCTTATTCTGGTTTTGGTATCAGGGTGATGGTGGCCTTGTAGAATGAGTTTAGGAGTGTTCCTTCCTCTGCTATATTTTGGAAGAGTTAGAGAAGGATAGGTGTTAGCTCTTCTCTAAATGTTTGGTAGAATTCACCTGTGAAGCCATCTGGTCCTGGGCTTTTGTTTGTTGGCAGATATTTAAGCACAGTCTCAATTTCAATGATTGTGATTGGTCTGTTCATATTTTCTCTTTCTTCCTGGTTCAGTCTTGGAAGGTGGTACTTTTTTAAAAATTTGTTCATTTCTTCAAGGTTGTCCATTTTATTGGCAAATAGTTGCTTGTAGTAGTTTCTCATGATCCTGTGCATTTCTACAGTGTCAGTTGTTACTTCTCCTTTTTCATTTCTAATTCTGTTGATATGAGTCTTCTCCCTTTTTCTTGATGAGTCTGGCTAATGGTTTATCAATTTTGTTTATCTTCTCAAAGAACAAACTTTTAGTTTTATTGATCTTTGCTATTGTTTCCTTCATTTCTTTTTCATTTATTTTTAATCCGATATTTATGATTTCTTTCCTTCCACTAACTTTGGGGGTTTTCTTCTTCTTTTTTCTCTAATTGCTTTAGGTGTAAAGTTAGGTTGTTTATTTGTGATTTTTCTTGTTTGTTGAGGTAGTATTGTATTGCTATAAACTTCCCTCTTAGAACTGCTTTTGCAGCATCCTGTAGGTTTTGGGTTGTCATGTTTTCATTGTCATTTGTTTCTAGGTAGTTTTTGATTTCCTTTTTGATTTCTTCAGTGATCTCTTGGTTGTTTAGTAGCATATTGTTTTGCCTCCATGTGTTTGTATTTTTTACAGTTTTTTTTCCCTGTAATTGATATCTAGTCTCATAGCATTGTGTTCAGAAAAGATACTTGGTACGATTTCGATTTTCTTAAATTTATCGAGGCTTGATTTGTGACCCAAAATATGATCTGTCCTGGAGAATGGTGCATGTGCACTTGAGAAGAAAGTGTATTCTGTTGTTTTTGGATGGAATGTCCTGTAAATATTAAGTCCATCTGGTCTAATGTGTCATTTAAAGCTTGTGTTTCCTTATTTATTTTCATTAAAACCAGTGTTTCTTGAAGGTTGATAATGTTTCTTCTTGTTTTTTCAGACTGTCTGTTTGATCCCCAAATTTCCTCTTATGTAACTTTTCTTAATATGGGTTATGACAGTAGGAGCTTGTAAATTTTTGAGAAATCATGTTATTTTTGTGGGATTCCAAAGGGTTGAGAAAATGAACTGAATAATGCTTCTTTTTTTTTTTTTTTTTTTTTTTTTTTGTGGTACACGGGCCTCTCACTGTTGTGGCCTCTCCCGTTGTGGAGCACAGGTGCTGTGGACGCGCAGGCTCAGCGGCCATGGCTCACAGGCCCAGTCGCTCCGCGGCATGTGGGATCCTCCCAGACCGGGGCACAAACCCGTGTCCCCTGCATCGGCAGGCGGACTCTCAACCACTTGCGCCACCAGGGAAGCCCAATAATGCTTTTTTAAAAATTATTTTTCTCGGGCTTCCCTGGTGGCATAGTGGTTGAGAGTCCTCCTGCCGATGCAGGGGACACGGGTTTGTGCCCCGGTCTGGGAGGATCCCACATGCCGCGGAGCGACTGGGCCTGTGAGCCATGGCCGCTGAGCCTGCGCGTCCACAGCACCTGTGCTCCACAACGGGAGAGGCCACAACAGTGAGAGGCCCGTGTACCACAAAAAATAAATAAATAAATAAAAAATAAATAATTTTTCCCAAAAGCTTTGTTGGAATCACTGGGGTATACTGAATAGCTCCAAATGGTAAAATTAACAGTGATAATGTTAACCAAAGGACCTTAGATACATACACAAATACGTGATTTCTACAGTCCAAAAGCTACACAACATTAGAATGCTTGGAAGTGATAATGGAGAGAATGTTGGAAATACTACTGAAGACTTTTGTATGTTCTCTAGTGCGTTGAAAATGGAAGTACTCATTATGGTAAGGAATGCTTTTCCTTACCTCTCTGTTGTATAGTATTTTCTTTCTCAATCAGTACACAGTCTGACCTTACATGTGAATTGGTTAACTCAGCCAGGTAATGAATATTACCCTATATTTTTAAGTTTATTGCTTATAAGGGATAAAAACCCATTTAAGCTAGAGTAGAACATGAACATTTAAGAATAGAAAATGATATAGAGCAAGGTAATACAGAAACTAGAACTGAAAATTCAAGATGTGAGGTGCTTCCTCTGTGATTTAAGTCTGCAAGTTCATTTTTTTTTTTTTTTTAGTGGTACTTGGGCCTCTCACTGTTGTGGCCTCTCCTGTTGTGGAGCACAGGCTCCAGAAGCGCAGGCTCAGCAGCCATGGCTCATGGGCCCAGCTGCTCCACGGCATGTGGGCTCTTCCTGGACCGGGGCACAAACCCATGTCCCCTGCACTGGCAGGCAGACTCTCAACCACTGTGCCACCAGAGAAGCCCTGCAAGTTCTTTTTATACCTGCTTCTAAACATCTTTTCCCAAACCTAAATGATTTTATCAACATGTGGCCCAATATGGCAGCCCCAACCCAATTCTACATGATCTTTCTTTTTATTCTTATACCCATTATCATATTATTGGAGCCCTGTGTCTCACAACTCAAATTCTTGAGAGGTAATCTGGTTTACTGTGCTCAGCTTACATCTTGGGTCCCTTTTTAAATTTTTTTAATTTATTTTTTATCTTTTGGCCACACTGTGTGGCATGTGGGATCTTAGTTCCCCAACCAGGGATCAAACCCTCAACCCCTGCAGTGGAAGCACAGAGTATCAACCACTGGACGACTAGGGAAATCCCTTGGTTCCCTTTTAAAAGGTGTCGACTGTTGGTCAACTTAGCTGTGGCTAGAGAGGAAGGGAGGAGTGATGAAAACCCCTTTCTCTAGCAAGGGAATATGGTTTGCCGTTTCTCGGGAAAGTCCATGTGCTTGACTCTGTATTGTATTATTTTTTTCACACTCATAGTTTTGAAGAGTAAACAAATCACACTTCCCAACTCGTTAAGCATTTCTCAGTAGTCTTTTGGTCTGGGATTAAGAGTTTCTTAGTGAGCACTTAATTTAGAATTAGGATTTGAGATCTCATCAGAGAAGGTGAGAAAAAGTTAAAAGCATGGGAATTGTGGGGCTTTGTTTCCTTAAGCTGTAAGTGGCAATAGCCACAATGCAGTACAGTTGTCTTTATGTCCCTGATTCTTTCACATGGCCTAAATTTAAAACAAAATCAGGGTAGGTTTTTAAAGAAATATGTATTTGATATGGTGAGAAACTACCCCTCCAAAATTAAAGCCAGTCTGAGAGAGTAAATAAAGTTGGGCTGCAGTGGAAGGATGTGTCAACTGGGGAGTGGGGATGAGGTTTTTTTTCTGGTCTGTAGGTTTTGATAAGTGGTGAAATCATAGAATTCCACTTGCTCTTTTCTGGAGATCTGAGAGCCTAATGCAAAGCATCAGTCATATCTCCAGTAATATCTGCAGAATTTGGTGGATTATAAAGGTGCATTTTATTGATTACATTATGAGAAATAGATTCAAAAGTTACCCAGACCTTTACCTCCAGGGTGCCTTCTGTAAACACAATGCAGGCTGGCTGTTCATCATTAAGGCTAAAACTGAGTAGCATGGAGTGCCCCTTTATAGCCCTGGTGAGAGGATCTTCAGAGAAGTAATTGTGGTCTCCTTCACTACCTTCATGTGGCCTCAGAGTGAGGAGTCTCATCATTCTTTCCCAGGCTGTGACAGCAAGAGCACTAATGCAGCTCTCTGTAATTTTGACTTCCCCGGTTCTTTAGATTGAATCAGCGCTCCCCCCGTTCATTAAATAAAACCATTTCCCACAGATGCTGAGCAGCTGTCCTCATCTGAAGATGCTCTGAGAAAAAGCAGAGGCTAGAAACCCTTCATTTCCTTTGTTCAAAATAATCAGACTTGTTCATTGAAAACAAAACTCACCCCTAGGAAGGAGGAGAACAGGAACCATGGGTTAAGGAGTGAACCAGAGAGGGTACAGGAGTGTAATGGAGGAGCTTTGTCAGAAGCCCTCCTATGAAGACGATATTCTTAAGGGCATCTGGCTCCCTTGTACATGCTACAAATGGCTAATAAAGTGCTTTGGATCAAATAGATTTCTTAAAGAGATAGGACATAGGCATTATGGCTGTCAGAATTTAACCTGTCTGCCAAAAAGAAAAAAATTATCAGAGCTGTCTGGGCAGTTTCTGATGTGTCTTCACTACTGCCTATTGACTTATTTTGATCTGCTAATATTTTTATGGTTTCCCATGTAGAACCTCCATGTGTAGAGAATGAGGTAGAAATAGCATGAGAATATAATAAAAGAGAAGCATGTTATTCTTTCTATCAGGAAAAGCTTTAGTTTTGCCCTATGTTTCCTTAATCTTCTCCTTTAGTCTGGAAATAAAACACAGCAAGAGGAAAACAATGGGCAATGATGTCAATGTGTGCTTGGGTGGGGAAGATAGAACCCGTCTGAATCAAAGATGAGCTGCTCAGAGATCCAGTCTCCTGAACTACAGTGGACTGGTAGGTCTGTTACTTTGGGAATTTGATAGGCAAAATATAATAGTATATATGATTCGATTTTCTATTAAAAATTTTCAGCTCTAGCTGATCTAGATTTTAGGTTTTAATGGTCAAAGAAATATATTCAGTGCCTAAGTCCTGGATGTTTTTATTCCACTCAAAAGAAATAGGTTAGGCTTTTCTGGTGATTCTGCAATAATATATGAGAATCATTGCTGTAATGTGATCAACACATCTTTTACATTAAAATAAACCATCATCCAAGTTCCTAACAATGGAAATAGAGAACAGCTGATGAAAACAAGGTGGCCTATGCAAGCAAGCTATGAGGAATTATTTGTTTCTGTTGTCAAAAGCAAACTTTTCTGGACTTTTTTTTTTAATTGAAATATAGCAAAAATAAAGTTTGGCGGAAAGGTTGCTATCTTAAAAGTAGGAAAATAACTAAGCTACATTATCTTAGCTGTGATGAGTTTTGGTAGTGACTGATGGGTACAAAACTGTCAGCTTCGTTTCTTCATGAACAAATTATCAGTCTAAACTGTGGAAGACAAAATTGTCAGCTACGTCTCTGGATGAGCAAAATTATGGGTTGCGTGCCTGGAAGGTGAAAATCCTTGGGAGTAAGAGAAAATTGTCAGATGCATATTTTCAAGACAGGATTGTTGGCCCTGTCAGTTAAATAACAGGTTACTATTATTTTACTGCTGAACTCTGAAATTTAGCATTTTTTTCCCTTTGCCATTCGAATTGACATAGTGAATGCCATCCAAATTGTCATGTGCCTTGGTACTTAGCAAGGACAGATGTGCCACATGTGCTTTGGTGTTATGGCTGGAAAAACAGATACATATGGACAACCAACCAGGTAGCATATAATAAAATGTTGCTTGTGTTAATGGAGAAGGAGCCATTCTGGATTCCTTTAATGGGTGCTTCAATTCAAAATGAAAGGCAGCTAGGTCAGCATGAGGTAGGACAAAGGCTCAGGGAGGGGGGCAGTCATTACTAGAGCACTATACTTAATGACATGGCTGGTGAAAGCCATTTTTTGTGCTAAGTCAATAATTCCCTTCTGAGTCATGTTGTTTGGCTCTGCGGTGTATGTGTGTCTTTGTGTGTGTGTGTGTGTGTGACAGACAGACAGACAGAGAGACAGACTATATTTCTACACTGACTCCCATTCAACTGGCAAGAGATGTTTCTGACAGAGGAAGTTAGCCTGAAGGGTAAAGAGCAAATAGATGAGAATGTCTTGTGTAAATCTATATAACAAGAGTTTTCCATTCATATTTGAGAAACTAGCCTGATAACACTGCCAGAATGAGGTAGATTAAACTCCACTACTGGAAGAATTTGAATTCCTTTCCCAACTACTGAAATGCTAACACTGGGTGCATTTTATTTTTTGAGACTAGATGGTATGCTTCAACTCTCTGGGAATCTCTGAGATAACCTCAGAAATTAGTCATCAATTTTATTTTCATTCTGTGGGCTTGTGATTGTGGTTATAAAAGGCAGGTCCAACTTTGGGTCTAAATTAAGGAATTTGAAGATGGATTCAGGATTCCCAAAGTTTTTTCTTTAGCAAAACTAATCCATTTATATGTATTGTGATACACTCTGGCTCACAAATTTTCAATGGCTTTCCAATGCCTACAAGATAAAGTAAATATGCCCTAGACTAGACTCCAACACCTAGGATTAACTTAATTTTTAGTTCTGACCTTGATTCTTCCTATTTGAGTGTCTTGAGATCTAGAGCAAGGATATCTTTATGTCTGATGTTATCAAAAAGAACTTACTCCTTTGTACTCTGAGCAGTTATTGACACTCTATACTACCAATTTGGCTCTGATTATATATTGCCTTTTATTGTTATTTATGTATTTCAATAATATTTTAAGGGCAAACTAAGTGTACTATATCTGATATTTGTAATATGATGGTAAATAAGACATGTGCCTAGTTTCTTGGCCATTGTAGTTCAATAAGGGAATCGGAGAAGAAACCAGGTGATTATAACAGGGGGCAGAAAGTGTTATGAGCGGGAAGCACAGGACACAATGATAGCAGACAGGAAGAACTCCTTTTCCAGACTTAGGGTTCAGAAGGAGAAGTATTCCTTGCGGAAGTGACATTTAGGCTGACACCTGAAGGAAGGGAAGGGTCAGCCAGACACACAGGTGAGAGATCTTAGTTCTTGCAAGGAAACCATGGCAGGGTCCTTTACTGAACAAGTAAACTGAGTTAGTGCTCCCTATACCTCTATGTTTCTCTTTATTCAAAGCAGGTTGGACTCTACTATGTGAGAAGGGGATGTGAGAGGTGGTTGGGGGTACATATCATGAAGGGTGTTGTAAGCCATCCCAAGCTGTTTGAACCTTGTCTTATAAGGAGCCATTAAAGAGAGGGGCATAAGGGGAGGGATAAGATCAAATTTGCATTTCAGAAACATCACTGTGGTTTCAGGGGGAAAAGATTGTAAGTTGGATAACTAAATAGTGTGGTTTGCTTGTTGTATTGTCCTGTCCATTTTAGCATTTGTCTTAGATTTTTCATCTTTTAACACATTAGGAACTTCACTTTATTACTTCTAGCTTCTATCATGGGCTCTTCTTATAGTGTTTGAGGTGTATGTCAGTGAACATAATTCTCACCTTAACATGTGGGTGCGTCTGAGAGGCACCTCCCTTTCAAGGACACTATGCAAGACATTCATGATAATAACAGCCTAATAGACAACTACATCTAAGTTCTTTAGATCTCAAGTAGTTGTGGGAGAAGTGTATAAAACTGCTGATGTACCAACCAGCTGTGCCAGCTTGTGAGATGCAGGAAACCATCATGTCAGTGGAAAACAAGGGACAGTAGAAGTTAAATGTACATGAAATAATGAGCATAAAATAGAATTTGGGTGGTCTTGCTGTAGCACATAGAGAGAAGTCCCACTACAGTGGTTTTGCCATTTATTGTATGTCATAAATCTATAATTATTTATTTGATTTTATTATTTAATGACATTTTATTTAGCAATAAACCCTTTCAGCAGCCATAAGTTCAAAAAAATCAAAAGCACATGTTCAATGAGAAATTAAGTACTGAATATTGTCTCTTGAGAAAGTTGATGTTAATTGATCAACAGAATGATCAAACAAAATAATAGCACTAACCAAATAAAAACTAGAAGACAGAAATCCTTGAAAAATTGTCTATTTCAAAACTTAGTATTTATACGAAAACTGTGTTTAATTACAACAATTTAATGTGTGTGGGTACAGAAAGTGCATTTCCTTATGACTCTGAGAATATAATTTTTCATTCGATCAATTGACTGATCTGTTCATCTTCAATTCCAAGTTTTCTTTTTTTTTAATTGAAGTATAGTTGATTTACAATGTTGTGTTTCAAGTGTACATCAAAGTGATTCAGTTATACATATACATATATATATTCTTCTTCATATTATTTTCCATTATGGTTTATTACAGGATACTGAATATAGTTCCCTGTGCTATACAGTAGGAACTTGTTTAGCAGATACAAACTACTATATATAAAATAGATAATCTCAAACACCTAATTCATCCCTCCCCTTCCCTTTTAGTAATCATAAGTTTGTTTTCTATGATGTGTGTGTCTGTTTCTGATTTCCAAGTTTTGTAATACACATACAAATACAAGTGATAACTATTTGCTCCATTAGCAGAAGAGAATTCCACAATCAGTGAAATGATGACGGTTTTGTATAATATTATCAGATGCCTAAAATAGAAAATCAGTTAATTCTAATAATTGTCCTTTAAAAAATATAATTCATGGAATCAAAGCAAACCTTTTGGATATTCATTTGGTTGGCATGATTGTGGCTGTTATTTTGCAAGTTTAGTTTAAAAAGAAGTTCAACTTTGCATAATAAATAAAAGTTTGGGTGAAACACAGACATGAGGTATAATTATTGTTTTCATACTCAATTAAGAAACTTATGGAGCTGAGTTCTACTTGGATTACTTCTAATGCATATATACTTTATAGCTGTAGCTAACTAAACAAGCTGTATTATTCTACTAATTAGATACATTTTTATATATTCAAAGTTACTGTAAAGTTTTATGATGTTGGATACAGAAAACTTTTTTTTCATCGCAGAACTTACGTTTCTTCTCCTTGCTACTCATTACCAATTGGATTTTAGAAATGCCTGAGTTTTTGAAGAACTCTTTGTAAATCAACCTAATTGACTTACAGTGGTTCTAAACTTTTGGAGACAATTTATTTAACTTTTGATTGTATTTTGTTTAAAATAAATAGGGAATTTTAAATGCAAGTATTTAAAAATGGAGCAAACAAAATATAAGGTTTCAGCAAATCACAATTATTGGGGGGTGGGTAGAACTTAGAAACAGGAAGACATTTATTTTATCCCTGAAAAAGCAAAAGGAGCATGGACATAATGAGGACTCAACTGGAACATGATATTTCATTCTGAAGTTTCAAAAATTTTTTGCAATATTTCTATTTGTGGGAAGAATCTTTTAATGGAGCTCCTGTTTTTAAATGACTAAATTTATATTCCATATATCAAGATGGAAGGAAATGGAGGTTTATGATTTTCAGCATCTAAATTTAGTAAAACATTCAAAAGGATCATAGAAGCACCTTTTTGGCCAAATTTATTTAGTTTTTGCAAAAATATGTATCAAAGAAAGGCACTTTTCAGCGTGGCAAAAAGATAGTATCTGTGAAAATATTTAAGCTGAAATGTCTACAACTTCCATATGCAAAATTTAACATTGGTCTGGGCTTACCAGGCACTGTAAAGAGTATTTTCTCAATGAAAATGTTAAGGACTACAGGGAAGAGTCAATTAAATGTATAAAAATCAAATTTGTTAACCATGACATGCAATTTTAAAGAAGATTTCAGGTAATTTTATAAGAAAAATTTTAATAAATTAGAAAAATAACATTCAGTATTAAAATAGATACAGCTAAGAAAGTATATTCACTTTGTTGTACAACAGAAACTAACACAGTATTGTGAAACAATTGTACTCCAATAAAGATCTATAGAAAAAAAGAGTAAAAAAAGAAAGTGAATACAGCACATAAATATGTATAAGAATAATTATTCTACGAATGTGATTTTTAGTTTCAAATAACCCCATGTAAAGAATTTTTCTCTAATATACATGAATTTTTTTTAGAAGTATATTTATTGTGGTAAAGAATTAACAAAATTTGCCATTTTAACCAGTGTCAATTCAGTGGCGTTAATTACATTAACAGTGTTATGTAACCATTGCCATTAACAGTGTTATGTAACCATTGCCACTATCTGTTTCCAAAACTTGTCATCAACCCAAACAGAAATTATGTACCCACTATTCCCTGTCGCTCCAGCCTCTGGTAACCTCTAATCTACTTTCTGTGTCTATGAATTTTGTCTGTTTATTTTATGCAAGTGGAATCATACAGTACTTGTCCTTTTGTATCCTGCTACTATCACTTAGCATAATGTTTTCAACTTTCATCAGTGTTGTAGCATGTATCAGAACTTCATTCCTTTCATACGTCTGAAGAATATTCCATTTTATGTATATACTACATTTTGTTTATCGTGCATCTGTTGATGGACCCTTGAATTTTTCCCACCTTTTGGCTATTATGAGTAATGGTGCAATGAACATTGGTATACAAGTATCTGTTTGAGTTACTGTTTTCATTTCTTCTAGATATACACCTAAGAGTAACATTGCTAGGCCACATGATCATCCTATGTTTAGTGTTTTGAGGAACTGTCAAACTGTTTTCCACAATGGCTGTGCCATTTTACATTCCTAAAAGGAACATAAATACGCACAAGGGCTTCAATTTCTCCAAATCCTCACCAGCACTTATTTTCTGTTTCTTACATTTATTGTTGTTTATTATTATCACCATCCTAGTAGGTATGAAGTAAGACCTCATTGAAATTTTGAGGAATTTTACTTATAAAGAGTTTTTGAAAAAATCTATCTTATCAGTTCACCAATATAATGACATATATTGAAATCAACTTGCCAACCAAATAAATATTTCAAGATATCATATATCAATTAAATAGAGGAGGGGCAAAACATAAAAGTAGGCAGACTGAAGGGCAGTTGTAGTCCAGGCAGTAGGTGATGAGGTCCTGAACTGGGGTAGTGGCAATATGAAGGAAATGAAGAGATTTAAGAAGTAGATATCAAAAGATATTAAGCAGGTAAGATGAATGGACTTGAAGGTTGATTTGATTTGAGGGATAGAAAGAAGAAAGAGTTAAGCACGATGCTCAGATTTCTCACTTGGATAACAGGGTGGACGGTGGAGCCATTTTCTAAGATATAAACCCCAGGAGGAGGAAGAGCAGGTGTTGAGGTGAAGGTGGATAAAGATGATAAGCTGGATATGTTGAGTCTGAGATGTCCATGGAGCATCCAAATAGAGATACTTATCCAGCAAGCAGTTGGAACTATGGGCCTGAAGTTCAGGAAAGAAACCTGGGCTGGTTGGGGAAAGTTTGGAATTACCTTTTTTTCTGTACTCTTATTTCTGTAACAAGATGATAAGATCCTTGAGGACATTTCAAATATTTCCTTGTTTTTCAGTCATACAGCAATTTTTAAAATGTAATTACGTTTTCTTTTTAAAAATTGCTCTATGACTGAAAAAAAGAAATAAGAAGTTTAAGGTATACAGCATAACGATTTGACTTACATGTATCATGAAATGATTACAGTAAATTAGTGAACATCCATGATCTCATACAGATACAAAATAAAAGAAAAAGGAAAAAAATTTCCCTGTGATGAGAACTCTAAGGATTTATTCTCTTAACAACTTTCATATACAACAAGCAGCAGCGTTGGTTATATTAATCATGTACATCCTATTCCTAGTACTTACTTGTCTTATAACTGGAAGTTTGTACCTTTTGACCACCTTTATTCAATCCCCTTCCCACCCTGCCTCTGGTAAACACAAATCTGATCTCTCTGCCTGTGAGTTAGTTTGTTTGTCGAGTATAATTGACTTACTACACAATGTTAGTTAGTGATTCAGTATTTCCATACATTACACAATGATCACCACAATTAGTCTAGTTATCATCTGTCACCATACAAAGATATTACAATAGTATTGACTACAATCCCTACACCGTACATTTCATACCGGTGACTCATTTATTTTGCAACTGGAACTCTGTATAATCTCTTACTTATTTTTTTCTTCCCTCCACCCTCTCCCATTTGGCAACACTTGTTTGTTCTTTGTATCTATTTCTGTTTTGTTATGTTTTTGCTTGTTTATTTTGTTTTATAGATTACACATATAAGTGAAATCATACAGTGTTTATCTTTCTCTGTCTGACTTATTTCACTTAGCATAACACTAGCTAGGTCCATCCATGTTGTCACAATGGCAAGATTTCATCTCTTTTATGACTGAGTAATATTCCATTGTATACATCATTTTTATCCATTCATCCGTTGATGGGCATTTGGTTGCTTCCATATCTTGGCTGTTGTAAATAATGCTGCAGTGAATATAGGGATGCATATATCTTTTCTAATTAGTATTTTTATTTTCTTTTGATAAATATCCAGGAGTGGAATTGCTGGATCATATGGTAGTTCTCTTAATTTTTTCAGGAATCTCCATACTGTTTTCCAAAGTGGCTGCACCAATTGACATTCCCACCAACAGTGCATAAGGGTTTCCTTTTCTCCACATCCTCACAACACTTGTTATTTATTGTCTTTTTTTGAGGTTAGCCATTCTGCTGACAGGTGGCAAAGAACACATACTACCTATGTTTTCTTCTAGAATTGTTGTGGCTTTAGGTCTTACATTTAAGTCTTTAATCCATTTGATTATATATATATAATATATATATATGGTGTGAGAAAGTAGAAAGTTTGGGGTTTTTTGCATATAGCTATCCAGTTTTCCCAATACCATATATTGAAGAGGCTGTCTTTTCCCCATTCCATATTCTTGCTTCCTTTGTCATAGATAACTGACCATATAAATGTGGGTTCATTTCTGGGCTATCTCTTCTGTTCCATTGATCTTTGTGTCTGTTTTTGTACCACACTATTTTGATCACTGTAGCTTTGTAGTATAGTTGAAAATCAGGGAGCATGATACCTTCAGCTTTGTTCTTCTTTCTCAAGGTTGTTTGTCTATTCAGGGTCTTTTGTGTTTCCATAAAAATTTCAGAATTATTTGTTCTAGCTTTGTGAAAAATATCATTGGTGTTTTGATAGGGATTGCATTGAATCTGTAGATTTCCTTTGGTAGTATGGTCATTTTAACAACATTGACTCTTCCAATCAGTGAGCACAGTATATCTTTCTATTTGCTTGTGTCATTTTCAGTTTTTCTTTAATGTCTTACAGTTTTCCTAGTACAGGTCTTTTCCCTCTTTAGTTAGATTTATTCCTAAGAATTTTATTTTTTGGATGCAGTTGTAAATAAGAGTCTTTTCTTAATTTCTCTTTCTGATAGTTTGTTAGTGTATAGAGACACAACAGATATCTACATTATTAATTTTGCATCCTGCAACTGTACTGAATTCATTGATGGGTTCTAGTAACTTTTTGGTAATGTCTTTAGGATTTTCTATATATAGTATCATGTCATCTGCATATAATGACAGTTTTACTTCTTTCAAATTTGGATTCCTTTTTTCTTTTTCTTGTCTGATTGCTGTTACTAGAACTTCCAAAATTATGTTGAAAAAAAGTGGTGAGAGCAGGAATCATTGACTTGGTACTGATTTAGAAGAAATGCTTTCAGCTTTTCAATATTGAGTATGATGTTGGCTGTAGGTTTGTCATATATGGCCTTTATTATGTTGAGGTACATTCCCTGTATACCCACTTTGTTGAAAGTTTTTTTCATAAATGGATGTTGAATTTTATCGAGGTTTTTTCTGCATCTGTTGAGGTGATTATATGATTTTTAATCTTCAATTTAAAGATTAATGTGGTGGATCACATTGATTGATCCGTGGATATTGAACTATCCTTGCATCCTTGGGATAAATCTCCTTTGATTATGGTGTATGATCCATTCTAAGTAATATTGAATTTGGTTTGTTAATATTTTGGTGAAGATTTTTGTATCTATGTTCATCAGTGATATTGGCTTGTAATTTTCTTTTTTTGTTCTATATTTGTCTGGTTTTGGTATCAGAGTGATGCTGGCCTTGTAGAATGAGTTTAGAAGCACCCCTTCATCTTCAATTTTTTGGGAATAATTTGAGAAAGTAGGCATTTATTTCCTTTAAATATTTGGTAGAATTTACCTTTGAAGCCATTTGTTCCTGGACTTTCATTTGATGGCAGTTTTTAAAATTATTGATTCAACTTCATTACTGATAATTGGTCTGATCATATTTTGTATTTCTTCCTGATTCAGTCTTGGGGGATTGTATGTTTCTAGGAATTAATCTATTTCTTCTAGATTTGTCCATTTTACTGGCATATAATTGTTCATAGTAATCTCTTATGATCCTTTATATTTCTGTGGTGTTGGTAGTAACTACTTTTTCATTTCTGATTTTATTTATTTGGGCCTTCTCTTTTTCTCCGACTCTAGCTACAGTTTTATCAATTTTGTTTATCTTATCAAAGAACCAGCTTAGTTTTAATGATATTTTCTTTACTTTTTCAGTCTATTTCATTTATTTCTGTTCTGCTCTTTGGGGGTCCTGGGGCTGGTGCCGGCATGTTGGTGGGTAGGGCTGGGGTCTTGGGAGACCTGGGGCTGGTTCTGTCTCGCTGGTGGTAGGAGCTGGGTCCTAGAGTGACTAGCTGTGAGCCCATGGGGGTCCCAGGGCAGCTGACTGTGGGGCCTGGATGATCCTGGGACTGGTGCTGACCAGCTGGGGGGCAGGTAAGCCCCCAGTGCTAATAGGCTAGAGGGAGGAATCCAAAATGGCACTTGCCAGCAACAGTGTCCTCATGGTAGAATAATGCTCCCCAAAATTGCTGCAACCAGTATCTATGTCCCCAGGGGAAGTCCCAGTTGCCTCCTGCCTCTCTGGGAGGCTCTCCAAGATCAAGTGAGTCTGACCCAGGCTCCTTTAAAATTCTGCCTCTGGGACTTCCCTGGTGGTCCAGTGATAAAGAATCTACCTTACAATGCAGGTGACACAGGTTCAATCCCTGGTCAGGGAACTAAGATCCCACTGCCATGAGGCAGCCAAGCACCATGCACCTTAACTACTGAGCTCACGTGTCTAAACTAGAGAGCCTGCATGCGGCAAACTACAGAGTCCACGCACTCTGGAACCCACATGCCACAACCACAGAGCCCACGCACCCTGCAGCCTGCGCAGCACAACTAGAGAAGAGAAAACCCTCACGTCATAACTAGGGAGGAGTCTGCATGCTGCAACTAAGACATGATGTAGCCAAAAATAAATAAATAATAAATAAATCTTTTAAAAAAATTACTGCCTCTGATCTAGGTCTTGGAGTGTTGGAGATTTTGCATGGATCCTTTAAGAGTGGAGTCTCTTTCCTACAGCCCTCCAGCTCCCCTGTGTGCAAACCCACTGACCTTCAGAGTCAGATGTTCTGGGGACTCACCTTACCAGTGCAGGTCCCCCTGGGTTGGGGAACCTGATGTGGGGCTTAGTCCCCTCACTCCTTGGGGAGAACTTCTGCAATTGTGATTATCCTCCCATTTGTGGGTCACCTACCTGGGGGTGTGGGTCTCAACTACACTGTGTCTCTGCCCCTCCTACCCTTCTTTATATCTTTAGTTGTGGAAAATCTTTCCTGCTAGTTTTTAGGTTGTTCTTGTCAATAGTTTCTCTGTAAATATTTGCAGTTTTGCTGTACCCATAGGAGATGGTAAGTTCAGGGTCTTCCTACTCTGCCATCTTGGCTACTCTCCAGTCATACAGCAAAGTTTAATGGAGAATCTTTTATACTTGAAGCATTGTACTAGGCTTAAGACAAATTAGTTAAAAGATGAATAGGGTGTAGTCCTTGTCCTCAGAGAATTTATAATCCAGTAAGGGCAAAGTAAAATGTAAAAACAAATAAATATAGAGATTAAGTGAAGTGATTTAAGGCATAGAGAAAAGTATTCTAAGGATATCTTAGAATAAACTGTACTTAAAAAGACTTCAGTACATCTTTATTAATTGTATGATCTAATCAGGGTGGCTACATAATTTGTTGGACCCCTTGTAACATGAAAATCTGAGGCCACTTGTTCAAAAATCAGGAAAAAAAATTGCCCATTCAAGGTTCATATAAATTTCCATAACTCGGCAGGTTGTTTTCCATTTGCTATTTAATGTTGTTCTAAGTTAAGAAAAATTAAAATCTTGAATTATTAGCATGAATTTACCATTTAACTTTATGTTGCACGATGCTAGGTTAAAATGCAAATATCAGAGCATCTTACTCATGCAGAATCATTGAAATTATACAATTTGAATTTCATGGCTCGTTCCCTCAAAGAGTTCTTAAAACTGGCCAGGTTAGGTAAACACAACCCAGGCTCAGGAAGGTTGGAATGAGGGAGAGAGGATTCCCCGCAAGACACAGGAGGTTGGAGAGGCAAGTGCAGATCCTCACAGGTACCTGAGGCCCCTGCTCTGCCACGCAGGCCTGTTTCCCTTCCTACCAGTAGCCAGACCTCTGAGCTGTGCCTTGGCTGAGGGCCGGGTCTGGGGAAGTTGAGCCAGGAGCATCTCCTTTCTGCAGTGACACACAGGAGAGCACACAAGAACCTCGAAGCCTCCACTCTGGGGGGAATGTGGTACCTGGATCAGAACGGAATGGGTGAGGCGCTTCCCCTGCTGAGATGGGCACTGGCCAGCTGCTCACGACACACACCACGGTGCCTCCAGCCTCGGTCATGTTCTGCCCTGAGATGCCACCTGGCGTGCTCGCCTGACCCCAGTTCTCTTCCACACTCTGCCTAGAATGGAGGGCAGCTGGGGTCACAGAGTGGAGGGCAGGCAGGAGGCTGGGCGGGGCCAGGGCACCTGGGCTCCCGAGGTGGCATGACCCAGGCTGCAAACGCCCAACACATTTTCCATTGTCCCATCAGACTTCATTTACAAAAAATATTCAGCAAAAAATGTTAAAACTTTCGAGAGAGTGACAGCAAGGGGATTAAACCCTAAGTATGGGGCCATCTGAACTTGGGGCCCTATGTGACTGCGCTGATTGAGTGCCAGTGAAACCGGACCTGGATGTCATCAACTCATATAAAATACAGCAGGTTGTTAGGTTTATGGCTCTGTGTGTCCCAGGCCCTTGACTCCACGCTACCTTTTTCAGAGAACCAGGGCTAGGATCTCCATCACCCTGAAGGTGAGCATAAACATGCCCAGGTCCATATGGGGAAAAGTAAAAGTGGGAGGGGGTTACTCAAAAAGGAAAATGAATGCCCCTCGTCAGTCAATTTTTTCCAGTCCACTTACTGAGAGGAGAATTCCTGGAAACGTGAGGTTACGTGCAAAACACCCCAGAACTGAACCTACGTGTTGGAATAGATGTGTGTTCACCTCCACCTCTCTTTTCTCCTTTAAGACATTTAATTTTTCCTAGTGGGGAAAAAATATAAGCAAACCAGAAACACACATAAAATGTGAATGTATTAAGTCTAGACTAAGCATTTTATTTGGAGGGAGGGAGAGAGGGAGAGAGGGAGAAAGAATTAGGAACAGCTCCCTTTCCCTACTAGGAAGTCCCCCCCTGCCCCAGGTACACGGGCCTCTCACTGTTGTGGCCTCTCCCGTTGCGGAGCACAGGCTCAAGACGCGCAGGCTCAGTGGCCATGGCTCACGGGCCCAGCCGCTCTGCGGCACGTGGGATCTTCCCAGACCGGGACACGAACCCGTGTCCCCTGCATCGGCAGGTGGACTCTCAACCACTGCACCACCAGGGAAGCCCTGCTAGGAAGTTTTTAACTTCCTGGCTTCCTTGTGGGTAAAAGGAGCTATTTCTCTCTCTCTTTTTCTCTCTCTTTCTCTCCTTCTCTTCCCCCCACTACTTCCCCCCTCCCCAGTTCCCTCATTAATCCTGGCAGCTGTAATTGGTATATTGAATCCATGTACACGCTTTAAAAGAGAAAATAGGTGGAGGAGTTTTCTGGCCAGCCCAGTTCATTATTCCTCTCTCTAATTATCAAATGTAGATGCTATACACACTCAATTGTAAGGTCAAGTTCTTTGGTTTCTGGGCTCAGCCTCTCTGAAACTCTGAGGTACAAGAACCTCTGCTGCTTTGAGTCTCAGGCCTTCTGGGAGTACTCCTCTCATCAAAAATACTTGAGAAGAACATCAACTTTGAGGAAACATGATTCTCCTGTCTCGTCTCCTCCCTCCTTCAGCCTTACCCACAGCCCTTCCCCACCCACCGCCTCTCTGACCCCATTTCCAGGATAGGTAGTGCTCTCTTGAGTCATTCTTTCTGTTTCCAGATGGCTCACATTAATAGTGACTCAGAAAAGCTGAACAGCCCTCTTTTCTCTGAAAGAGCTCATGGTTAGATTCAGTGAGTGGCTTCCGGGCATGTTTCTATCCTTCCGTTGCAGAGTGTCGTTCTCTGCAGCCCTGGGGGTTTTCCCTCTTCTAAAATTCTGGCTGTGAATGGTTACCATGAGAGCGAGTGGCTAACCGCTGTTTAATAGACCAAAGGGTAGGCGAGGCTCTGTGACATCAGGTGCCTGGAGTGTGCTTGGAACCAGACACACGCCCACCTACACCCACACTGTTTTGCTTTTGTCATTTAGAGCTGGAAGCGCTGAATGGAGCAGGATCCCAGGTATTGTAACACCACATCGCTGTGTAATGTTTTCCACTGACTCTTTTCAGAGAGTCAGAGAAATGCGTGGCCCATCTGGGGGTTATAATGTGGATGTGACGCATGTATACTCAGCATTCTAAGCTGTGTCATTGGATCTGAGGGCATTTTTGTTTTTCCGTTCCCCTCACCCCTTCTCACTGACCCAGATCCCTTTGCCAGGGAACAAAGAAATAGTGGACGGTGTTTCTTAGCCAGTTCATTAATGGAGCCCAGACAACATCCACAGGATTCCTCTCAGTCCTAGATGAGGCTAATTATACATGTGGTCACCTGAGAGCTCTATTACAGATTGGACACCAGGGCAAAGGGCTGACCTACTGGGACTCTGACTGTTTTGACTGGTCAGCCAGAGAGCCTATTGCCCAGATAAGACAATTCTTCACATCGCCTTACTTTCAACCAGGCTCTGGAGCCGCTTATTAGCTCTGTGATCTTGAAAACATTATTTCAATTCTGTGTCTCAGTTTTCTCAACTATAAAATGGAGATAGGGCTTCCCTGGTGGCGCAGTGGTTGAGAGTCCGCCTGCTGATGCAGGGGACACGGGTTCGTGCCCCGGTCCGGGAAGATCCCACATGCCGTGGAGCGGCTGGGCCCGTGAGCCATGGCCGCTGAGCCTGCGCGTCCGGAGCCTGTGCTCCGCAACGGGAGAGGTCACAACAGTGAGAGGCCCGCGTACCGCAAAAAAAAAAAAAATGGAGATAATAAGAGGACTTCCTTTAAATGGTCATTAGTGAGTATTGAAAAAGTTAATCCATGTAAGGCACTTATATCAATCTTTGGCCCATAGTAAAATTCTCTATAAATGTTAGTGATTATTAATATCCTTACTATGCTTATAACTTCCTAAGCTGCAAACCTGTAAGTAACATCACAGCCTACTTGGGAGATGAAAGCATAGCCTTTGGAAAGTTCTGTACCTTGACCTGAAAATACTATGACTGCCCATCTGAGTCATTCCCATCCATAAGCACCTGAGTGCTCCATGAACATATGCTCTTTAGCTGCAGCTGGACTTAAAGATACCTGTAGGGGCTAGGACTGAGTCATACTTAACCTTACTTCCAGCTCTCTTCCACAATGCCTGGCATGTTAGAGATGCTCAACTGAGTTGGCATTGAGGGCCATTGTTTGAAATCTTTGCTGTGAAAATGCTTGGCCGTGCAGTGCTGACTGCTTTGTCACAAGTGGAGGTTGATTTCAGGCACTAGCAGCTCCAGAATTCCTGACTAATATGATGTACGTGTCCCAGAGAGCACAGAGGGTTTTGTTTTTATTTTTAAACTGTTGGATCTCCAGTGTCTAGAACAGTACCTGGCACAAGATCAATGTTCAATAAGTACTTGTCGAAGTATAAATACATGAAAACATTGGAAGGGCTTCAGGAGGTAATGTGTTTAGAAGGTGGCACAAAGGGACTGACTTTAAGTCACATTTGTTAAAGTCCACGTTTTCAACTTAGGTTTTATTTTGTAATTTTTATTGTGATTAAATATACATAACAAAAAATTTACCATTTTAACAGTTCTTAGGTATATAGTTCAGTGGCATTAAGTACATTGACATTGTTGTGCAACCATCTTCGTTATCCATCTTCAAAAATGTTTCAGCTTCCCAGACTGAAATTCCCTACCCATTAAACACTAACTTCCCATTTCCCCCTACTCCCCAACCCTGGCAATAACTATTCAATTTTCTGTCTCTCTAAATCTGACTACTCTAGGTACCTCATGTAAGTGAAATCATATAATATTTGTCATTCTGTGTCTGGCTTATTTCACTTAGCACAATGTCACCAAGGTTTATCCATGTTGTAGCATGTATCAAAATTTCATTCCTTTTTGTGGTTTCATGATATTCCATTGTATGTATATATACCATATATACATATTTTTCCATTTGTCTCAGTCAATTTGGGCTGCTGTAACAAATTACCGTAGACTAGGTAGCTAAAACAGTAAACATATATTTCTCATAGTTCTTGAGTCTGGGAACCAAAGATCAAGGTGCCAGCAGATCCTGTGTCTGGTTGAAGTCCACTTCCTGGTTTGCAGATGGCTGTCTTCTCATTGTATCCCCACATGGTGGAAAGCAGAGAGAGGGAGCAAGCTCTAGTGTCTCTTCCAATAAGGACACTAATCTCATTCACGAGGGTTCCGTCCTCATGACTTAATTACCTTCTGAAGACGTACCTACCTACTGATACCATCGCCCTGGGGGTTAGGATTTCAACATATGAATTTGGGAAAAGGGCACAAATATTTAATCCATGATACCATTCAACTGTCAGTGGATATTTGGGCTGTGTCCACCTATTGTGAATAATGCTGTCTGTGAACATAGGTGTACATATATTTATTTGAGTCCCCACTTTCAATTATTTTGGGTATTCACCCAGAAATGAAATTGCTAGATGATACGGCAATTCTATGTTTGATTTTTTTTTAAAGAAACCACCGTACTGCTTTCCACAGTGACTGAAGCATTTTACATCCCTATCAGTAAAGCATAAGAGTTCCAATTTCTTCACATCCTCACCTGTATTTGTTATGGAAATCCTGATGGGTGTGAAGTGTTATCACCTCATGTGGTTGATTTGCATTTCTGTGATCATTATTGATGTTGAGCATCTTTTCATGTATATTGATCATTTGTATATCTTCTTGGGAGAAATGTCTATTCAAGTCCTTCACCCATTTTTTTTTATAGATGTTTATTGGAGTATAATTGCTTCACAATACTGTGTTAGTTTCTGTTGCACAACAAAGTGAATCAGTCATATGCATGCACATGTCCCCATATCCCCTCTCTCTTGAGCCTCCCTCCCATCCTCCCTATCCTACCCCTCTAGGTCATCGCAAAGCACCAAGCCGATCTCCCTGTGCTATGCGGCTGCTTCCCACCAGCCAACTATTTTACATTCGGTAGTGTATATATGTTGATGCTACTCTCACTTCGCCCCAGCTTCCCCCTCCCACCCCATGTCCTCAAGTCCTTTCTTTATGTCTACCTCTTTATTCCTGCCCTGCAACTAGGTTCATCAGAACCATTTTCTTTTTAGATTCCATATGTGTTAGCATATGGTATTTATTTTTCTGCCTGACTTCACTCTGTGTGACAGACTCTAGGTCCATCTACCTCACTACAAATAACTCAGTTTCATTCCTTTTTATGGCTGAGTAATATTCCATTGTATATATGTGCCACATCTTCTTTATCCATTCATCTGTCGACAGACACTTAGGTTGCTTCCATCTCCTGGCTATTGTAAATAGTGCTGCAATGAACATTGTGGAACATGACTCTTTTTGAATTATGGTTTTCTCAGGGTATATGCCCAGTAGAGGCATTGCTGGGTCATATGGTAGTTCTGTTTTTAGTTTTTTAAGAAACCTCCATACTGTTCTCCATAGTGGTTGTATCAATTTACATCCCCACCAACAGTGCAAATGAAATTAGAACACTACTTAACACCATACACAAAAATAAGCTCCAAATGGATTAAAGAATTAAATGTAAGACCAGACACTATAAAACTCTTAGAGGAAAAACCCTCTTTGATATAAACCACAGCAAGATCTTTTTTTACCTACCTCCTAGAGTAATGGAAATAAAAACAAAAATAAACAAATGGGACTTAAACTTAAAAGCTTTTGCACAGCAAAGGAAACCATAAACAAGACAAAAAGACAACCCTCAGAATGGGAGAAAATATTTGCAAATGAAACAGTAGACAAAGGATTAATCTCCAAAATATACAAACAGCTCATGGAGCTCAATATCAAAATAATCACCCATTTTTTAATTGGGTTTTGTGTTTTGTTGTTAAGATAGTTGTTTTACATTTTTGTCTAGTAAATTTGATGCCTGTCATGTTTAAGGGTTGTATTCTGCCAGTTTATTTTCTTCTCTGGAATGGGCCATATTTTCCTATTTCTTTGCATACCTTGTGATTTTTTACTTGTTGAAAATTAGGCATTTGGAAAAACAGCAATCTCTTCCAGTCATTGTAGACGGGCTTTGTGCTGGCTTAGTCCTTCACTAATTAGCCAGGTGTGCTCTGGGCCTTGGGATAAGCCTGAGTTGATAACTAAAGGTCTTTTCTGAGCGTGAGTTTTGTCTGGGCCCATGTGTAACTTTAAAAATCACCCCTTGCCCACACACACACAGGGTTGCTTATGAATGTTTTACTTCTCCAAAGTGTCTCACCCAGCATCTGCGCAGGGCCTTTGAGCGTCTATTATATGTCTCCACCAGTAATCTCTGGCCTGGCGCACCTACTAATCTTGGTATCCTTGTAGCTTTCGTGAGCAGCTCTCATTCTTTCTCCCCAGCTGAGCTTTAAGTTTGATGAAACACGTGTTCAGGTAGGCCCCAGACAGGTTAGAATGTTGCAGGTAAGGTCTGCTCTGACCCTCTGGTTCATGGAATAGAATTGGAAACTGGGATGCTGCCTCTTCCAGACCAAGACTCTGTCTCATCCAGGGACTCTGCATCCCCCAGGAGGTGGTAGGGCAAGGGCAAGTAAAACAGCGCAAAATTTCCTACCATTCTAGATGTGACTTTTTCTTGATTGGGTATTCTCTTGGTTGCTGGTAGACCTTTGACTTTTTTTTCCAGCACTCTTATCAGGTTATTTTAGTGTGTGTGTATATGTTTCTGTGGGGAAGTGACGGCTTGGAGATACCTAGTCCACCATTTGCTGACATCACGCTTCATCTTAGGTTTTTAGACTTCATTTTGAGTAGCTTTGGGGGAGTTTTGATGGAAATTGATATTTTTTGAGTTGCCTTCTCACTGAAGTTACCCTTAGGCACTATGCCAGACGTCAGTATTTTGAAGCCATGAATGAAACTAGAAGGCAAAGTGAAGAGTGTATAGAAAGCCATATTTGGAGTTGGGAGAAAGCCTTTCTGCTATGAGGACATCACTGAGGGCGTTACTCACATGATCAACACGTGTTCTTTTTCTTTTTTTTTTGTGGTACGCAGGCCTCTCACTGTTGTGGCCTCTCCCGTTGCGGAGCACAGGCTCCGGACGCGCAGGCTCAGCGACCATGGCTCACGGGCCCAGCCGCTCCGCGGCATGTGGGATCTTCCCGGACCGGGGCACGAACCCGTGTCCCCTGCATCAGCAGGCGGACTCTCAACCACTGCACCACCAGGGAAGCTCAACACATGTTCTTTATGCGGTCCCAAGGGAGAAGTTTCTCTCTTTACCTGATAAGGTTGAAAATACACAAATATTCTCTGAAAAGGAGGCAAGACGTTTCTCACATTCATTTGCCTCATGAGGAAACTGAAAATTAATAGAAGTTTTAGCCGGGATTCTTCTTCCCACTCTAACATGCTGCCCTCTCGCCCTCCTTGGAAAAGGAAGATTCCTTTGTAGCTGAAAGCAGACTCTGTCTTATTTGCTCATGTATCGCATGCATCTGGAATTGTGCCTGGCACACAATAGATGTTCAATAAATATTTGTGGAATGACAATTGGGATTATCATATATGTTGTATGTTGGGGTTAACATACACACACTACTATATATAAAATAGATAACCAACAAGGACCTACTGTATAGCACAGGGAACTATACTCAATATTTTGTAATAACCTATGAGGGAAGAGACTCTGAAGAAAAAATATATATAACTGAATCCCTGTGCTGTATACCTGAAACATGATATTGTAAATCAACTACATTTCAGTAAAAAAAAAATTTGTGGAATGAATGAGTGAATGTGAGGAGTCAGTTTTCTATAGTATGAGAAAAAAGAGGACTTTAAAAATCTTTTAAAAATTTTGTTTAGTGAACTTTATGTTGAAGTATACATGTAGAAATATGTAGAAAAGGGCACCTATCCTAAGTATATAGGTCAGTGAGTTTTCCCATGAACACATACAGGTAACCAGCTTCCAGATACAGAAACAAAATGCCCTCTGATAGTCAAAACCCACCACTAACCCCTATCTTCTCTCTGAAGGGTAACAAGTACCCTGATTTCCTAACCCCATGTATTTGTTTTGCCTGTTCTTGAATTTCCTATGGATTAAATAATACAATACATACTTTTTTGTTGTTGTTCAGCATTTTGTGAGATTCCTCTATATTGTTGAGTGAAGTTATAGTCAAACTTTTTTAACTTTTGAAACTCTAAAAACATTTTAGTTTACGGTCAATCAATGCAAGGTGAAATCCCAGATTTATGGAATAATAACCTTCACTAACCACCATTTACTGAGTACATAGTGACAGACACGGTGCTGAGAGTTGACATTCATGAATGATCTTACTTAACCCTTTCAACAGTTTCCTGAGGTGTAGGTATCATTCTCCCAGTTTCTTGATAAACATAGAGAAGTTAACTAGCTTGCTAGTTCATTAAGGCTCATAATTGATGGAACCCTCATTTGAACCCAGGCCCTGCAGTCAACCGTACCCATGTTTACATTGACCGCTACTCTCATTTGCCTCTTCCATATAGGATTCCTTTAAGAAAATGTTTTTAAATGAATATGCATTTAGGTCAAACCAGGGGAAAAAGTGGGGTTGGTACTGATTTGGAGATGACTGTCTTTTAGCCATCTGTACCGTGTGATTGGACAGCTTCCCAGAGCCTCTTTGCTATCTTGAACTGTACATATGTGACCCTTAGGGTCTTTGCCCTTTCATTGCCAAGGCTGATTCAGGGACCCAGAGTCCAGGAGAAGAGGAAGAGTGGAACTGGCCCCCGGCCTGTGTGTTACAGATTTTGGCCTCAGGATAGAGGCAGGAAGAATTGTCTCCAGCCATGTCCTGTGTCTTTGGGTCCCAACAGTCACGGGTCACAGACCCAGTTAGAGGTCAACTCCACACCAGCTGTTCTCAATATCTGTGTAGGAGGTGGTGACCTTGGTTTGAATCCTCCCCAGTTGAGAACTGGATTCCTCTGTTGAGTGGTAAGCTGCATCTGTGGAACTTTTCTCCAGAGGCAAACTTTCCCAGCCTGGGATTTACTGTGCTTACTTCCCAGCTGTTATTAACACACCATTCAAAATGAAGCAATTTTTTTTTTCTTGCTAGATTTTCCTTGGGCCAACATTTGGCCGTCTCCATTTTCATAGGCCTTAAATACACCAGCCTCGCTTTGACTCCTGCTTTTGCATTCCTTTGTAGAAGATATTGGCAAGCAAGGACAGACATCTATTTGGCACCAGCAAAGGCTGTACTCATCCCCCTTCCTTGCTACTCACAATGACCTGTCCTTTTGTGAGGCCGGATGCTCCTCAAGTGTCCATTCTCCTTTTCCCTACAGTTTTTTTTTTTTTTTTTTTTTTGGCTGCGTTGGGTCTTCGTTGCTGCGTGCGGGCTTTCTCTAGTTGCGGTGAGCAGGGGGCTACTCTTCATTGCAGTGCGTGGACGTCTCATCGCGGTGGCTTCTCTTGTTGCAGAGCTACTGAAGCTCTGCTCTAGGCACCCGGGCTTCAGTAGCTGCAGCACGTGGGCTTCAGTAGTTGCGGTGCATGGGCTCAGTAGTTGCGACGTGCGGGCTCTAGGGGATGCGGGCTTCAGTAGTTTTGATTTAGTTGCTCCATGGCATGTGGGATCTTCCCGGACCAGGGATCTAACCATGTCTCCTGCATTGGCAGGTGGATTCTTAACCACTGCACCACCAGGGAAGTCCCTCCCTTCAATTTTTTATTAAAAAAAAAGTTTTCTTTGCTGATTTTACAGATTTTGCCAGGATTTAACTCTTAGTTTGGATCTTTCACTTCCCCAGTTTTGGGGAAAAATGCATGCCCTCTGTCTTAGGTCCCTTTCCTAATTCTTATTCAAGCCTTCAGCCTTTGGGGAGTTCTCTCGGTGTCATCAGCGTCCTCTGTCAGTTCAACACTTTCCTTTATCTCTCTGTTGCTTTTAAAGATATATACTGTCAGCCACATAGCACAGGGAGATCAGCTCGGTGCTTTGTGACCACCTAGAGGGGTAGGATAGGGAGGGTGGGAGGGAGACACAAGAGAGAGGAGATATGGGGACATATGTATATGTGTAACTGATTCACTTTGTTATAAAGCAGAAACTAACACACCATTGTAAAGCAATTATACTCCAATAAAGATGTTAAAAAAAAAAGATATATACTGTCCAGAGTTTTATGATTGTGGACTTTGCTTATTTCCTCTGCTGATCTTACGCTTTAAAAAGTGTCTTTCTCCAGCCTCTCCCCTTTTCTGTTCCACTTCCTCTTGTCTCAGAGAATGATTTTAAACCAGGAAGCACAAATTCATATTCCCCACAGCCTCCCTGAGTTGTCTGGAAGAGCCAAGCTTCTTTTGCACCAGGCATCTTGCTGGACACATTCCCATGCTTCACCCATGGGAATCCTCACGGCTGCCTTTGCAAGAGACCCGCTACTACTGCAGTTTGAGAGAGATGAGGAAATTGTGCCAAAAGGCATAGAGCTAGGAATCAAACTCAGGTTTATTTAGAGCCAATATTTGGTCTGCTGTACCCACTTGCCTCCAAGTCCTTTTATGTTTGGTAATTGTAAAAGAAAACTGTTCAGAGGAGAAGGGTCCCATTCTGTAGTTTGTGGAGGGAGCTTCCTAAAATAGAGGGCCTGTCGGACAGTATTTCTCTATCCATTCACCTAACCGGACGCCTCCATCTTTCAAAGCCCAGCTCAGATCTGACCTCTTCTGTGCAGCCTCCACTGGGAACGGCCGCCCCTAGTGTCCCCTTGTTCCATTGAATAATCGAGAGGCTTGTTCGAGCACATGTTTGGCACCTACTTATTTCACATTTTTATTTCATTGTTCCTACTAAGGCGCATCCCACCTCCCATCCTCGACCACTTAAGGGTGGCGGTTCTTTCATGTGCTTTCATTTATCTTCCAAGTTGCCCCGAACATAGTTTGCACCTAGGAAATATATTTTGATAAACTGGATTCTTATTTAGATTCTAGCTATTCTTTCCTTTTGTGTTTTGTCCTTTTTTTCCCCTTTCAAGTCCAAGGCTTTACACTTGAGTTTCCCGCCTTCCTCACAAAAGCCCTTGTATGTTTCCAGGTAGCTTAAGTGTCATCTTTCCAGGCTGCTCAGTTCTCTGCGTCTCCCTCCTTATCCATATCCCTTAATAACAGCAGCCTTCATGGGGCCCCAAACCTATGCAACCTTGCATTATTACGCTTTCATAATAAAATTTTTCAGGGAATTGTTAATCAGTATTATTTGAATTCCTCTTACATGCCAGGCACTAGATTAGGTGGGGAGTAAAATCAGGGCCCCTAGAGACAACTGACCCTGTTTTCAAGGAGCTAAGCAAGCCATTGTAGCCTGATGAATGGTGTGAGAGGGGAGACAGGGCTGCAGGGGAGGGACACAAGCCCGAATTGGGCATTGGGGAACATTCCATGAAGTATCGCCACCATGGGGAACTAAAAAGAGTTGGATATGACTAGAACATAAAATGGGACTGAAGATACGGGGCAGAGGAGGGGCAGGAGATGCAGGAAACGTGACCAGAACCCACAGCAGGGGCCCATCACCGAGGACCCTATAACCCTGGCCAGGAGGTTGAACTTGATCCCAGGAGCAGTGAGAAGCCCCTGAAGGGATTTTGTCAGGGATAGGGGTCGTTCTCAAAGCCTGCCACCCTGACCGTGCACTGAGGCCTTTGAAGGCAGATGCTTGTGTAGCTTTTCTGTAACTCAAAAGACCTTGGCAGTAACTGCTCAGCCGTTGATGGTGAGGAAGTTGCAGAGCTGGGATTCTGGCTTTCCTCCTACCAGCCCCACTGCCTGAAATGGAATTGAAGTAGGAGGGAAGTGGACTTCACAGGATAGGCTTAAGTGCTTACTCTGTTCTGGGCATTCTGCTACACACTAGTTTATGTATATAATTTTATTTAATCTCCACAACAACTTTGCAGCAAATGTGTTATCCCTCATTTACCAGATATGTAAACAAACTCAAAGAGGTTAGATAATTTAATCAATAACAATATCTGATAATAAATGTTAGATAAACTGAATGACTGCGCTGGAGTGGCCAAGAAACAACCAACCAACCACAGCACAGTTTACACTTAACTTCCCGTTGAACCTAATCTCATAGACAACTTTATTAAAAATGCACTTAAGGTCATTTTCTCCCTCAAGTGTGTATCTTCCTAAGGTTTACAATGGCATTATATTAAGAGGAAGGAAGGAAGGAAGAAGAGGAAGAAAAACAGGGAGAAACCTCTGCAAAGCTTCCCCTTATCCAAGTTCTACACTGACTTGAACTAGACTCTCTGTGACTTTGCAGTGTATATGACAATGATGATTCCTGGTTAAGAAATTACACATTTGGGGTAGGAGGGATATTTGCCTACTTGTGATTTACAAATGAGCTTTTTAGCATTTGAGGCATGAACTGTCATTATACAAAATTTTTATCATAATTATGAATGAACTTTCTATATGAAAGACCTACCAGCACCTCTGCTTAAGAAGAAAGCCCTACTTTAATTAGAAATGGGACATATATGGTCCTAAAATGGCATTTATTTAATAAAGCGATGGAATCTGTCAAGTCGGTGGGCTTTTATGTCCCTGTCCCTTCTGCCTTTAGTTACAGGGCCTGTAGCTGTGATTGGGTGGGAAACTTCTTGCAAGAAATAGCAGAAGGCCTGGGCCCATCCCTTGCTGCCTCGTCACCTCAGCCAAATTGTTTTCCTGCCTTAGGCCTCCGTTTCTTCAGCATTTTCTTTTTTAAATTTAAAGAAGTCCCTTTGCCTCCTCAAGTATATCACGCCAGAATTCTCCCCTCAATCTTTCTGGTGCATTACCAATTTCCCGTCTCTACGGGATCATTCCCATCTGCGCACAGAGACCTCTATGGTATCCCAGCTTCAAAAGCCTTTTCCCTTCTTCCACCTACCCTCCAGACACTGCCTCATTTCTCTTATCTATTCACAGCAAAGCTCCTTGAAAGAACCAGTGTCTGAAACCCCTCTTCTCCACTTCTTTTCATTTTATTTTTTTTATTGAAGTATAGTTGATTTACAATGTTGTACCAATCTCTGCTGTACAGCAAAGTGACTCAGTTATACATATATATATACATGCTTTTTTTATCTTCTTTTCCATTATGGCTTATCCCAGTATATTGACTATAGTTCCCTGTGCTATGCAATGGGACATTGTTGTTTATCCATATTCTAAATGTAATAGTTTGTAGCTATTAACCCTGAACTTCCAGTCCCTCCCTCTCCCTCCCCTCCTCCTCTCCACTTACTGAACTCTGTCCAGTCAGGCTTTGGCCTATGCCATTCCCTCAAAACAACTCCTTTGAATGTAGACCATGATCTCCCCATTTCTAAATCCAGTGGTCCACTCTCAGGCCTCATCTTTCCTGACCTGTCAGCAGGACTGAACACTGCTGATCATTCTTTCTTCTTAAAGCGCTGTCTTCACTTGGTTTCTAGAAAACCTCTCCGTCTCACCTCCACTGCCACCTATATCATTAACAGCTCTTTTTCAGTCTTCTTTGCAGGTTTCTTTTCCACGTCTTCATTTCTGAGTATTAGAATGGCCCATGGCTCAGTCCTTCAGTATCTTTTCTATCTACACTCCTCCTTAGGTGATTTTATCTATTCTAATGGCTTTAATACAGTCTTATGCTGAGACTCCTACATTTGAATCTCCAACCACACTTCTTGGACTCCAGAGTTTGTTTCCAATTGACTTTTCAATACCTCCACTTGAATATCTGGTAAGCATCTCAAACTCAACATCTTTGAAACTGAACTCTTAACTCTCCCCACCTCAGCCCCCAACCTTTTCTTTCTACAGTCCTCCCGTCTGAATTTCATTCTTTCCTCCTGAGTAAATGACAATTGCAATCTTCCAGTTACCCAAGCCAAAAACTTTGAGGTCTTTCTTCTTTCTTTCTTTCTCTCTCTTTCTCTCTCTCTTTCTCTTTCTTTCTTTCGTTCTTTCGTTCTTTCTTTCTTTCTCTCTTTCTCTCTTTCTCTCTCTCTCTCTCTCTTCCTCTCTCTCTCTCCCCCTCTCCCTCTCCCTCTCCCTCTCCCTCCCCCTCCCCTCCCCCTCCCCTGCCCTCCCTTCCCCCCTCCCCTCCCCCTCCCCTGCCCTCCCTTCCCCCCTCCCCTCCCCCTCCCCCCTCCCCTCCCCTCCCCTCCCTTCCCCCTCCCCTCCCCTCCCCTCCCCCCTCCCCCTCCCCCTCTCCTTCCCTCCCTCTCTCCCTCCCTCCCTTCCTTCCATACCCACATCCTTGATTCAGCCACTTCTCATTACCTCTAGCACCCTGGTCTCTTACTTGGCTTATTACAGTGGGCTTCTTCTATCTGACCTCCTTGTTTCCATCTTTACCTTTTTTCCCCAGCTTTATTGAGATCTAATTGACACAAAACATTGTGTAAGTTTAAGGTGTGCAGTGTGTTGATTTGATACATTTATATATTGCAAAATGATTACCACCACAGGCTTAGCTAACACCTCCAAACTGTCATATTTCTTTATGTGTGTGTGTGTGTGTGTGTTGAGAACACTTAAGAGCTATTCTCTTAGCAACATTCAACTATGTAATACAGCATTATTGGCTAAAATCACCATGCTGTACATTAGATGCCCAAACATGTTAATCTTATAACTGAAAGTTTGTACCCTTTGACCAGTGACCACCACTTTACTTTCTGTTACTGAGTTTGACATTTTTAGATTCCACATGTAAGTGAGATCATACATTATTTGTCTTTCTTTGTCTGACTTACTTCACTTAGCATTATACCCTCGAGGTTCATCCACGTTGTTGCAAATGGCAGGACTTCCTTCTTTCTTCTGACTAATATTCATTGTGTATCTATACCACATCTTCTTTATCCATTCATCCACTGACAGACACTTAGGTTGTTTCCATATCTTGGCTATTGTGAGGAATGCTGCAATGAACACAGGAGTGCAGACATCTCTACGAGATCCTGATCTCAGTTTCTTTGGATACGTACCCAGAAGTGGATTTCTGGGTCATATGGTAGTTCTATTTTTAACTTTTTGAGGAACCTCTATGCTGTTTTTCATAATGACTGCACCAATTTACATCCCCACCAAAGTGCACAAGGGTTTCCCTCTCTCTACACCCTTACCAACACTTGTTCTCTTGTCTTTTTGCTTATAGCTATTCTAACAAGTGTGAGGTGATATCTTATTGTGGTTTTGATTTGCATTTCCTGATGATTAGTGATGTCAACTACTTTTGCATATGCCTGTTGGCCCTCTATGTCTTTGGAAAACTGTTTATTCAGTGTGTCTGCCTATTTTTCAGTCGGGTTGTTCAGTTTTTTGTTTTTTTTGCTATTCAGTTGTGTGAGTTCTTTATACACAGTAGTCCCCCCTTATCTATAATTTCACTTTCTGTGCTTTCAGTTACCCACAGTCAACCATGGTCCAAAAATATTGATTGAAAATTCCAGAAATAAACAATTCATAAGTTTTAAATTGTGTACCATTCTGAGTAGTATGATAAAATCTCACACAGACCTGCTCTGTCCTGCCCAGGATCCCCAGCCATTGACATTGTCATGGCTCAGTGATCCACGATCACCTAGAGCAGATGATCTTCTTCTGATGTATTGTCAAAAGGCCAATCAATAGTAGCCTAACACTAGGTTGCAATGCCTATGTCCTTCACCTCACTTCCTCTCGTCATGTAGGCTTTTTATCATCTCACATCATTAGAAGAAGAAGAAGGCTGAATACAGTACAATAAGATATTTTGAGAAAGGGAGAGAAAGAGAGACCACATTTGCATTACAGTATATTGTTATAATTTATTACAGTATATTGTTACTATACTGTTTATTACAGTATATTGTTATAATTCTATTTTATTATTAGTTGTTGTTGTTAATCTCTTACTGTGTCTAATTTATAAATTAAACTTTATCATAGATGTGTATGTACAGGAAAAAAACATAGTATATATAGTGTTTGGTACTCTATACAGTTTTAGGCATTCACTGGAGGTCTTGGAACCCCATAGATAAGGAGGAACTACTGTACTTTGGATATTAACTGCTTAGCAGATACATGATTTGCCAATATTTTCTCTCATTCCATACATTGTCTTTTCATTTTGTTGATTGTTTCTTTTGCTGTGCAGAAGCTTTTTAAATTTGTTGTCACACTTGTTTTTGCTGTTGTTTCTTGTGTTTTGCTGTCTTATCCAGGAAATCACTGCCAAGACCAATGTCAGAGAACTTTCTTCCTATGTTTTCTTCTACATGTATAATGTTTTCAGTTCTTAAATTTAAGTCTCTAATTCATTTGAGCTATTTTTTTCTGAATGGTCTAAGATAGGGGTCCTATTTTGTTCTTCTGCATGTGGTTATCCAGTTTTCCCAGCACCATTTATTGAAGAGACTATCTTTTCCACATCAAGTATTCTTGGCTCCCTCCTCAAATATTAGTTTGCCTTATATGTGGGGGGTTCATTTCTGGGCTCTTGGTTCTGTTCCATTGGTCCTTGTGTATATGTTAATGCCAGTACAATACTATTTTAATTTCTATAGTTTTGTAATATAGTTTGATACCAGGATGTGTGCTGTCTCTGGCTTTGTTCTTCCTCAGGATTGTGTTGGCTATTTGGAGTCTTTTGTGGTTCCATACAAATTATAAGACTGTTTTTTTCTAAAAAATGCCATGTTTTTTTCTAAAAAATGCCACTGGAATTTTTTTTTTTTTTTTTTTTTTTTTGCATATGCGGGACTCTCACTGTAGTGGCCTCTCCCGTTGCGGAGCACAGGCTCCGGACGCACAGGCTCAGCAGCCATGGCTCATGGGCCCAGCCGCTCCGCGGCATGTGGGATCTTCCCAGACCGGGGCACGAACGCGTGTCCCCTGCATCGGCAGGCAGACTCTCAACCACTGCGCCACCAGGGAAGCCCTGCCATTGGAATTTTGATGGGGACTTCATTGATGGCTTTGGGTAATATGGACATTTTAACAATATTAATTCTTCTGATCCACAAACATGAAATATCTCTCCAAACTTTTTTGGTTTACCTAGTGCCACTTGTTAATTTTTGCATTTGTTGGTGTCAAATCCAAATAATCATTGCCAAGACTGACTTCAAGGAGTTTACCACCTATATTTCCTTCTGTGAGTTTTATTGTTTCAGGTCTTACATTCAAGTCTTTAATCCATTTTGAGTTAGTTTTTGTGTATGGTGTAAGATGGTGGTTCAGTTTCTTTCTTTTGCATGTGGATAACCAGTTTTCTCAACATCATTTATTGAAGAGATTGTCCTTTCCTCATTGTATATTCTTATCTCCTTTGTCATAAATTAATTGACCATATATGCATGGTTTTACTTCTGGGCTCTCTGTTCTGTTCGATTAATCTATGTGTCTAGATTTTTTTGCCAATACCATCTGGTTTTGATTTCTATAGTTTTGTAATATTGTGTGAAGTCAGAAATTTTGATGCCTCCAGCTTTGTTCATCTTTCTCAAGATTGCTTTGGCTATTCATGCTCTTTTGTGGTTCCATACTAATTTTAGGGTAATTTATTTCTACACCTGTGAAAAATGCCATTGGAATTTTGACAGGAATTACATTGAATCTGTAGTTTGCTTTGAGTAACATAAACATTTTAACAATACTTTTTCAATCCAACAGCACAGAATATCTTTCCATTTATTTGTATATTCAATTTCTTTCATCAGTGTCTTAGTTAAATTTATTGGTTAAATCTTGGTTAAATTTATTCCTAGGTATTGTTTTAGATGCAGATGTATATAGAAATGTAAATGAGATGGTTTTCTTATTTTCTCTTTCTAATAGCTTAGTATATAACATTGCAACTGATTTTTCTATGTTGATTTTTGTATCCCACAACCTTACTGAATTCCTTTATTAGTTCTAACATTCTTTGGTGGTGTCCTTATGGTTTTCTACATAAAATATATTGTATCTGCAAATGGTGACTGTTTAACTTCTTTCTAATTTGTATACCTTTTTATTCTTTTTCTTGCCTAATTGGTCTGGCTTAGGTGAGTGGACATCCTTGTTTTGTTTCTGATCTTAGAAGAAAAGTTTCCAGCTTTTCATCATTGAGTATGTTTGAGTTTGTCATATATTGCCTTTATTATGTTGAGGTACATTTCCTCTATACTCACTTCGTTGAGAATTTTTATCAGAATGGACGTTGAATGCCTTTCTGACATCTGTTGAGATGACCATATGATTTTTATCCTTCATTTCGTTAACATGGTATATCATATTCATTGATTTTGCAGATGTTGAACCATCCTTGCATCAGTGGAATAAATCCAACCTAATCATTGTGTATGATTACTTTAATTTATTGTTGAATTTGGCTTGTTAATATTTTGTTGAGTGTTTTTACATCTATGTACATCAGGATATTGGCCAGTAATATTATTTTCTTGTAACGTCCTTGTCTTGTTTGGTATCAAGGTAATGCTGGCCTTGTAAAATAAATATATAAGTGTTCTCTCTACATCAATTTTTTGGAAGTGCTTGAGAAGGATTGTCGTTAATTCTTCATTTTTATTTTTAAAAATTTTATTGAATTGTGTTTGACTTATTAGTTTCAGGTAATTCAGTATTTTTATATATTTTATGCAAGAGGAAGTTATTAAAATATTTACTACATTCCCTGTGATGTACATTACATCCTTGTCACATATATTTTAACCTACTATTTTGTCCCTCTTAATCCCTTTTATCTATTTTGCCCCTTCTCCCACTCTCTCTCCTCTAGTAACCACTAATTTGTTCTCTGTATCTGTGAGTCTGTTTCTGTTTCATTATAATTGTTTGTTTTTTTAGATTCTACATGTAAGTGAAACCATAGAGTATTTTCTCCTGTCTTATTTCGCTGAACATTATACCCTCCAGGTCCATCCATGTTGTCACGAATTTTCATTATTTTATGGCTGAGTATTATTAGTGTGTGTGTGCTTGTGCGTGTGCGCGCGCGCGCGTGTGTGTGTGTGTGTGTGTGTGTGTATGTGTTGTGTTATCCATTCATCTATAAATGGGCACTTAAGTTACGTCCATAGTTTGGCTATTGTAAATAATGTTGCAATGAACATAAGAGTGTGTATTTCTTTTTGAATTAGTGTTTTTGTTTTCTTCAGATAAATACCCAGGAATGTAATGCTGGATCACACGATAGTTCTATTTTTGAAGAACCTCCATACTTTTTCCATAGTGGCTGCACCAAGTTACATTCCTACCAACAATGAATGAGGGTTCCCTTTTCTTCACAGCCTTGCCAACACTTGTTATTTGTTGTCTTTTTGTTAATAACCATTCTGACAGGTGTGAGGTGATATCATATTGCAGTTTTGATTTGCATTTCCCTGATGATTAGTGATGGTGGTCATCTTTTCATGTGCCTGTCTTCTTTGGGAAAAATGCCTATTCAGGTCTGGTTCTCTGCCTATTTTTTAATTGAGTTGCTTTTATTTTTGATATTAAATTTTATGAGTTGTTTAAATATTTTAGATATTAACCCCTTATCAAACATACTGTTTGCAAATATCTGCTCCCAAGATATTGAGGAAAGTAGGTTGACTTTTCTTTTTGTTGATGGTTTCCTTTGCTTTGCAAAAGCTTTTAAGTTTGATTAGGTCCCATTTGCATATTTTTGCTTTTGTTTCCCTTCTCTGAGGAAACAGATCCAAAAAATATTGCTAAGACCAAAGTCAAATAGCTTACTGCTTGTTTTCTTCTAGAAGTTTTATGGTTTAAGGTCCCACATTTAGGTCTATAATTCATTTTGAATTTATTATTGTATATGGTGTGAGAAAATGTTCTAGTTTCATTCTTTTACAAGTAGCTGTCTGGTTTTCTCAGAACCACTTATTGAAGACACTGTCTTTTCCACATTGTACATTTTTGCATCCTTTTTCATAGATTAGTTGACCATATAAGTATGGATTTGTTTCTGGGCTCTTTATTCTGTTCCGTTGATCTATATTTCTTTTTGTGCCAGTATCATACTCTTTTGATTACTGTAGCTTTGTAGTGTAGTCTGAAGTTGGGGAGTATGATACCTCTAGCCTTGTTTTTTCTCAAGATTGTTTTGGCTATTCAGGGTCTTTTGTGGTCCCATACAAATCTTAGGATTATTTGTTCTTGTTCTGTGAATAATATCATGAGTATTTGATAGTTATTGCATTAAATTTGTAGATTGCTTTGGGTAGTATGGACATTTTAACAATTCTTCCAGTCCATGAACACAGAGTATCTTTCTACTTATTTGTATTGTCTTCAATTTTCTTCATCAATGTCTTATAGTTTTCATATCCTTGGTTGAATTTATTCCTAGGTATTTTATTCTTTTTGACTTGATTATAAGTGGGATGGTTTTCTTGACTTCTCTTTCTGATAGTTCATTATTAATGTAAAAATTGCAACAGATTTCTGTAAATCTTGTATATTACAACTTCACTGAATTCACGTATTAGCTCTAATAGTTTTTTGGTGGAGTCTTCAGGGTTTTCTATATAGCATATCATGTCATCTGCAAATAATGACAGTTTTACCTCTTCCTTTCCAATTTGGATCCTTTTTATTTTCTTTTCCCTTGTCTGATTGCTGTGGCTAGGACTATCAACACTATGATGGATAAAAGTGACAAGAGTGGGCATCCTTGTCTTGTTCCTGATCTTAGAGTAAAAGCTTCAGCTTCTCACCAGTAAGAATGATGTTAGCTGTGGGCCTGTCATAAATCTCCTTTATTATATTGAGATATGTTCTCTCTATACCAACTTTGATAAAAGCTTTTATCTTAAATGGATGTTGAATTTTGTCAAATGATTTTTTTGCATCTATTGAGATTATCATGTAATTTTTTTACTTTGTTTTGTTAATGTGTGTATCACATTGACTGATTTGTGGATATTAAATCATCCTTGAATCCCTGAGATAAATCTCAGTCAATCATGATGTATGATCCTTTTTATGTGTTGTTGAATTTGATTTGCTAATATTTTGTTGAGGATTTTTGCATTTCTGCTCATCAAGGATTTTGGCCTGTATTTTTTTTTTTAGTGTCTTTGTCTGGTTTTCATATCAGGGTAAAGCTGGCCTTGTAGAATGAGTTTGGAAGTATTCCCTCCTCTTCAATTTTTTACAATAGTCTGAGAAAAATAGATATTAACTCTTCTTTAAATGTTTGGTAGAATTCCCCTGTGAAGCAGCCTGTTCTGTTTGTTGGGAATTTTTTATTACTGATTCAATTTTATTACTAGTGAATGATCATTCAGATTTTCTATTTCTTTCTGATTCAGTCTTGGAAGATTATATGTTTCTAAGACTGTATCCATTTCTTCTAGGTTGTTCAGTTTAGTGGCATATAACTGTTTATAGTATTCTCTTTTGACTGTATTTTTGTGATATAGGTTGTAACTTCTCCTCTTTCATTTCTAATTTTATTTTATTTGGGCCCTCTCCTTTTTCTTGATGAGTCTGGTTAAATGCTCATCTTTTTTTTTTTAAATTTTTAAAAAGCAGCTCTTAAGTTTATCAGTCTTTTCTACTGGTTTTTTGTTGTTGTTGTTGTTCTTTATTTCCTCTCTGATCTTTATTATTTCCTTCTTCTGCTGACTTTGGGCATGATTTGTTCTTTTTCTAATCCCTTTAGATGGAAAGTTAGGTTGTTTGAGCTTTACTTGTTTCTTGAAGTAGACCTGTATGGCTGTAAACTTCCTCTTAGAACTGCTTTTGCTGTGTCCCATAGATTTATAAAGTTGTGTTCCTATTTTCATTTGTCTCAAGGTATTTTTTCATTTCTTTTTTGATTTCTTCATTGATCCATTGTATTTTTAGTAGCACATTGCTTAGTCTCCATGTTTGTGCTTTTTCCAGTTTTCTTCCTGTAATTAATTTCTAGTTACATACTATTGTGGTCGGAAAAGAAGCTTGATATAACTTCAGTTGTCTTAAATTTTGTGACAGTTGTTTTGTGGCTAGCATGTGATCAATCCTGGATGAGGTTCTGTGTGCATTTAAGAAGAAGGTATATCCTGCTGTTTTTGGATGGAATATTCTATAGATATTAAGTCCTGGTGGAATATGTCATTTAAGGCTATTGTTTCCTTATTGATTTTCTGCCTAGGTGATCTATCCATTGATGTAAGTGGGTGTTTGTTCTTTAAATGTTCGGTAGAATTCACCAGTGAAGCAGTCTGGTCCTGGAGTATTGTTTGTTGAGAGGTACGATTACTGATTCAATCTCCTTACTCATTATTGGTCTGTTCATATTTTGTTTCTTTATGATTCAGTCTTTCTAGGAATTTTTCTGTTTCTGGGAATTTATCCACTTCTAGGTTATTCAGTTTTGGACATATAATTGTTTTTAGTAGTCTCTTATGATACTTTGTATTTCTGAGGTATCAGTTGTAATATCTCCTCTTGCATTTCTAATTTTGAGTCCTCATCCTCTTTCAGTTTTTCTAAGTTTGTCTAACTAAAAGTTCATGAATTTTCTTTATCTTTTCAAAAAAACAGCTTTTAATTTCAATGATATTTTCTATTGTTTTTGTGGTCTCTATTTCATTAATTTCTGCTCTGATTTTGGTACTGACCTCCTTCTGCTAACTTTGGGCTTAATTTGTTCTATTTTCTAGTTCCTTGAGATGTAAATTTACATTGCTTATTTGAGATTTTTCTTTTTTATTAATATACACATTAATATATGAATATATAAAATTCCTTTTTAGAACAGTTCTTGCAGCATCCCATCATTTTTGATATGTTGTACCTTCATTTTTTAATTTGTTTCTAAGCTATTTGATTTCCCTTGCTTTTTTTTCTTTGTTTTTTTTGTTTTGTTTTGTTTTTTTTAACATCTATATTGAAGTATAATTTCTTTACAATGGTGTTAGTTTCTGCTTTATAACAAAGGGAATCAGGTATACATATACATATGTTCCCGTATCTCTTCCCTCTTGCATCTCCCTCCCTCCCACCCTCCCTATCCCACCCCTCTAGGTGGTCACAAAGCACCAAGCTGATCTCCCTGTGCTATGCAGCTGCTTCCCACTTGCTATCTATTTCACATTTGGTAGTGTATATAATTCCATGCCATTCTCTCACTTCGTCTCAGCTTACCCTTCCGCCTCCCCATGTCCTCAAGTATATTCTCTACATCTGCATCTTTATTCCTGTCCTGCCCCTAGGTTCTCCATAACTAATTTTTTTTTTTTTAGATTCCGTATATATATGTTAGCATATGGTATTTGTTTTTCTCTTTCTGACTTCTCTCTGTATGACAGACTCTAGGTCCATCCACCTCACTACAAATGACTCAATTTCATTTCTTTTTATGGCTGAGTAATATTCCATTGTATATATGTGTGACATCTTCTTTATCCATTCATCCGATGATGGACAGTTAGGTTGCTTCCATCTCCTGGCTACTGTAAATAGAGCTGCAATGAACATTTTGGTACATGACTCTTTTTGAATTATGGTTTTCTCAGGGTATATGCCCAGTAGTGGGATTCCTGGGTCTTATGGTAGTTCCATTTGTAGTTTTTTAAGGAACCTCCATACTGTTCTCCATAGTGGCTGTATCAATTTACATTCCCACCAGCAGTGCAGGAGTGTGCTCTTTTCTCCACACCCTCTCCAGCATTTATTGTTTCTAGATTTTTTGATGATGGCCATTCTGACCAGTGTGAGATTATATCTCATTGTAGTTTTGATTTTCATTTCTCTAATGATTAATGATGTTGAGCATTCTTTCATGTGTTTGTTGGCAATCTGTATATCTTCTTTGGAGAAATGTCTGTTTAGGTCTTCTGCCCATTTTTGGATTGGGTTGTTTGTTTTTTTTCTTATTGAGCTGCATGTGCTGCTTGTAAATTTTGGAGATTAATCCTTTGTCAGTTCCTTCATTTGCAAATATTTTATCCCATTCTGAGGGTTGTCTTTTAGTCCTGTTTATGGTTTCCTTTGCTGTGCAAAAGCTTTTAAGTTTCATTAGGTCCCATTTGTTTATTTTTGTTTTTATTTCCATTTCTCTAGGAGGTGGGTCAAAAAGGATCTTGCTGTGATTTATGTCATAGAGTGTGCTGCTTATGTTTTCCTCTAAGAGTTTGATAGTTTCTGGCCTTACATTTAGGTCTTTAATCCATTTTGAGCTTAATTTTGTATATGGTGTTAGGGAGTGTTCTAATCTCATACTTCTACATGTACCTGTCCAGTTTTCCCAGCACTACTTATTGAAGAGGGTGTCTTTTCTCCACTGTATATTTTTGCCTCCTTTATCAAAGATAACGTGACCATATGTGCATGGGTTTATCTCTGGGCTTTCTATCCTGTCCCATTGATCTATCTTTCTGTTTTTGTGCCAGTACCATACTGTCTTGATTACTGTAGCTTTGTAGTATAGTCTGAAGTCAGGGAGCCTGATTCCTTCAGCTCTGTTTTTCTTTCTCAAGATTGCTTAGGCTATTTGGGGTCTTTTGTTTTTCCATACAAATTGTGAAATTTTTTGTTCTAGTTCTGTGAAAAATGCCAGTGGTAGCTTAACAGGGATTGCGTTGAATCTGTAGATTGCTTTGGGTAGTAGAGTCCTTTTCACAATGTTGATTCTTCCAATTTAAGAACATGGTATATCTCTCCATCTATTTGTACCCTTTCTTGTTTTGATCCATTGGATTTTCATGAGTATATTGATTAATCTGCACATATTTGTGAATTTTCCAGCTTTTCTCTTGTTATTGATTTCTAGTTTCATACCATTGTGACTGGAAAAGATACTTTTATGATTTCAGTCTTCTTATATTTGCTAAGACTTGTTTTGTCACATATTATGTGATCTATTCTGAAGAAAGTTTCATTTAAGCTTGAGATGAATCTGTATTCTTTTGCTGTTAGACCATTCTTCTGTATATGTCTGGTGGGTTTATTTGGTCTAAAGTTTGGTTCAAGTCTAACATTTCCTTGTTTTTCTGTTTTGGTATCTCTCCATTGTTGAAAATGGAGTACTGAAGTCCCCTACTATTAATGCATTATTGTCTAGTTCTCCCTTCAGACCTATTAGTATTTGCTTAATATATTTAAGGTGCTCTAATGTTGAGTGTGTATATACTCATGATTGTTTTATCTTCTTAATAAACTGACACCCTTATCATTATAATGTCCATGTTTTCCTCTAGATATTGTTATTGGCTTAAAGTCTATTTTTTTTTTCTGATATAAATATAGCTACTCCTGCTCTCTTGGTTTCCAAGTGCATGGAATATGTCTACTCTTCATTTGATCCATGTGTGTCCTTAAAGCTGAAGTGAGTCTTTTGTAGGCAGCATATAGTTGGATCTTGTTTTTTTAATCCATATAGCCACTCTATGCCTTTTCATTTGAGAATTCAGTCCATTAATATTTAGAGTAATTATTGGTAGGTAAGTTTTGAAGTTCTGGTTTTCTTTTCTTCTTTTTCCTGCCTTTCTTTGTAAGTTGATGACTTTCTGTAGTGGAATGCTTTGATTCCCTTCTCTTTATCTTGTGTATCTGTTGTAGATTTTGGCTTTGTATTTCCCATGAGGTTTACATAAAACAGCTGTTTTGTTTGTGTTTTGTTTATTTGTTTTTGGTCACGCCATGCAGCTTGTGAGATTTTAGTTACCTCACCAGGGATTGAACCCAGAGCCACGGCAGTGAAAGCACTGAGTCCTGACCACTGGACTGCCAGGGAAGTCCCAAAACATCTTGTATATATAACAGTCTAATTTGCACTGATAACTTTGACTGCATATAAAAACTATATTTTTACTCTCTCCCCCTTTTATGTTTCTGATGTCATCTTTAACCATTTTTTTTTTAAATTGTGTATCCATTAACAACTTGTTGAAGCTAGAGCTATTTTTATGCTTTTGTGCCTTAACCTTTACTCTAGAATTAAGTAGTTAGCACATCACCATATTATAGTATTAGAGTATTCTGAATCTATTTGCTAATCTTTACCAATGTGTGGTATATTTTTATGTTTTCATTTTACTAGTAAGCATTCTTCTTTTTTTTTTTTTTTTTTACTAGTAAGCATTCTTTTGTTTCAAATCAAATAACTCATTTCAGCACTTCTTGTAAGGTTGGTTTAATGGTCATCAATTTCCTTTTGTTTATTAGGGAAAGTCTTTATTTCACCTTCAGTTCTGAAGAACAACTTTGCTTGGTAGAATAGTGTTGGTTAGCAGTTTCTTTCTTTAACACTTTGCCTATGTCATTCCATTCTCTCCTGACCTGTGAGGTCTCTGTTGAGAAATCCACTGATAGCCTTATGTGGGTTCCTTTGTATGAGAGAATTTTTTTCTCTTGCCTCTTTTCAATTCTTATTTTTCTTTGGCTTTAGACAGTTTAGTTATTATGTATCTTGGAAAAGAACGTTTTGGATTAAAATTTTGACATGACCTATTAACTTCATGAGCTTGGATCTGTCTTGCCTTTTAAAATCCGTTCTTAACATAGAGTTATCCTTTAAAACCCTAATCAGGTCATGTTCCTCCTCTTCTGAGAACCCTCTAATATCATCGTCTTAGGGTAAAGGCCAAAAGACTTACAATGCTCTATAACAGGGACCCCCTCCACCATCTAACCTTATCCCCACCACTCTCTTCATTGCTTGTTCTGCTCCAGCCACAACCTTCCTATATTTGCTAGCACACTTTAGGGCTTTTCTCTTGCTGTTTCTCTCTGCTTGATATACTCTTTCTCAAATATCCACATGGCTTGTATCTTCATTGCCTTCAAATATTACCTTATCAGTAAAACTTCCTTGACTAACTGATATTTAAAAAATCCAGCATCCCTCCCAATAGTCACTGCTCCCTTTTCCCTTACCCTGCCTTACTTTTCCTCTGTGTACTTAGCTACTTTATTCTGTGTCTCTCTCCTAACTAGAATATAAGCTCCAAGTGGATAGGGACTTACTGGTTTTGCTCATTGCTGGATGCCTAACTCCCAGAAATGCACGTGACACAATTTTTAAGAGTGTTTAAAACTATTTCTTAATGGATGGATGAATGAGTGAATGAATGAATGATTATATAAAACCAGGTGTTGGGAAAGGTGATCTCTAAGGTCTCATTCAAATCTGCTTATCCATGACTTTGTACAGTTAAAATGTACTTCCTTTTTCTCACTAATGACTTGAAAATGCATAAAATAAAACCACTATGGTAGGAAATTACAGCTTCAGTTCAACTAATTAACATAATTATAATATCTGGCTTTTGTTTTTTTAGTTCTTTTGATGTGCTTTGAATTCATGTATTCCTCACAACAACCTTGTGACATAGTTATTATTATTTTCATTCTTCAGATGCAGAAATTGAGGAAAATACAGGACAGATTAGCACATAGCCCAAGGTCGCACAGCTAGTAACGCAGAGCCAGGATTTGAACCCAGAGCTATAGTTCTTTATTGTAGGTCATCTCCTAGGGAATATAAAAACAAAAATTTTTAAAAATCAATGATACATAATATTTGGAACATAACTCCCTTCCATTTTAATATACTCTGCCTTAAAAATATTTTATTCAAATACGTGTATTTGAAACATGGATATTATAAACACTAATTCCACGAAATACACCTGTTAGTAGATGACATTGTAAGGAAAGGAAATAAAAATATAATTTCCTCAATCATTTATTTTTTTCCTTTGGTTAATTTTTTTTTCCTTCTGCTTTTAACTCAAATTGGTTAAGCTTCTTATTGGTCTTTGATGTGTATTTGGTATCTTAGAAACTGATGTCATTCCAACTACTGGAATTTTCACAGAGTCACTAGGGGATTATTACCTCATCTGAAAACCAATTTGAGGGTTGATAAGATTATAGGACAGAGGATTATTTCCTTGTTTTGTCACTGTCTTCTCTCTAGCTTGGAGGTCCTAGTGCTGCTTCATAATCAAGAGCTCTTATGGTGTTATGCAAACCTGTTTGGTCAGGCGAGGGAATTCGGGGTCGTGTTGTGGGAAGTCAGCTGGGTGGGCACTAAAGTGTGGTCAGTGGGATGCACCTTCTAGCAGGAAGCAAAGGGTAGGGAGGGAGGGAGAGGAAAAACTTTGCAAGAATAACCGTGTACTTGAGTTTGTACTTAAAGTTTTACATTCCCATTAATCCTTACGATGTCCCTGTGAGGAATGTACTATTTTACGGACTTTTACAGATGAAGCTTAACTAGTAAAACTACTGCATCCAAAGCCAGGTGCTTTCTGCTGCACTTCTGCCGGTACTTCATCATGTTTCTTAAAGCTCAGTCAAGAGCTACCCATGAGAGAGAGGGGTTAGGGCACCAGGGGCATCTCGAGTTTCAAGCCACACCACCCAGATTTCTATTACTGTGACTATGCTATGCAAGGAATATAAAGCAAGCGCTTGGTGAATATGCCTATAAATCCTTCATTCCGTGAATTTAAATGACCTGAATTCCTTCTTGTGGGGGTAGGGAAGAAGTGGAGTATCTCTCTGTAACTACTATTTTACTCATCCACTAAGGAGAAATCTCATTTCAGTTTGAATTAAGAATTGATTAGAGAGTAAAATGTCAATGTAAGTCAAGAAATTCCTTTTGAAAAAGCATAAAAGGAAGCCCCCAAAGAAAGCATACTCGTGCAGCGTGTGTGCAAGGAAAAGAGAGGCTCCTTTCAAGAGGGAATGAATGTTGTACCAGACAAGCAAAGACATTTGTGAGAAATTGCCTGGTAAGAGAGAGGGAAATGCAGGCACGTGGCCTCGGAAATACGGGAATAAAAGTATCTTTGTTCTTCGAAAACTTAAGAGTGCTGATAAAACTGAAATAATCTATAATTACGGTGACTTCTCCTCTAGGCTTTTTTGCGAACGTTTTCTCACCACTCTAACAACTAGAGAGTGTTCCTCAGCCGAGAGAGGGAAGAAGGCAGGGAGGAAGTAACCCCGCCCTTTAGAGGAAGTAACCCCGCCCCTTACCGCAAAGCCCAGTGACTGAAGTTAGTTAGCAAGTGTTTCATGTGGCCCGCACTCTCCCCCTGCATTGAAGTGAAAGAAAAGATGCTCCCCCAGCTTTCCTTTTTTTTTTGCTGGACACTCACCTCCAGGTGGCCTTTAAACCAACAAAACCAAATAAAAATTCTCTGCAGCTTGAGGAGAAGATTCCTTGATGAATAAGGTCTTTTCTCACTGAATCTTACATAGCTGATTTGGTACAGAGCAGGAGAGTCAGGCAGGAGTCGAAGAGAAGCTCGAATTACCCAAAGCGGGAGGGAGGGTTTTTAGGATAGACCAACTGAAGAGACTAAGGAAAGGAGCAAGTGGTACTGTGTGACAGGGCAGCTGTGTGCATGGCTGCTTGCATGAAAAGGTTCATTCTTGGCAATTATTTCCAGAGGAGGCAAGGGGTCAATAAAGCTTTGTGATGCTGGCTCATGTGTTATTGCCAGCTGTCTCTCCTCTCCACTTGCGGGCTTAGAAGCAGCAGGGCTGCCTGCACCTTCATTTACAGGGCACTGGCATCACCAGCTTCCACTAGTGGGATCTGGATGGGCCCTGGCAGGAAAAGTTTTTGTGCTCACAGAACCTTAAATTCCCCTTGCCCTGGGCAGTGGAGACTAGCAAATGTGAAGAGTGGGAGGTTCCCAAGGTCCAACCAGAGGATGGATCATGAAATGAGCGTTGACAACACCCCAAGAGGGTTGAAATTAAAAAAAAAATAAAATTGGTGAATCACTGCTTTTTGATGATGATGTTGCTTCTCCTCTTAACATCCTGGCTTGAGTAGAGTGCTGGAGGAATCACCCAGGCCACGAGTTCAAAGATCATTAAACGGCAGTCATTTCCTGGGCTCAGGCATGACTATTTGACACAGTATGGGAAAGGGAATTCCCTTACTTCAGGCATGATGTAAATGATTTCCCTACCAATTTCGGAAGGGGTCAGGGTGAGGGTTGGAAGACTCAGTCTAAGTAGAACTAGTAACTGTGTTTGGTATCTTGTGTTTCTAGGAAGTGTTTCAGCAGGAGTGCACTGGGGCTGTGTGAGGGGTGATTGACATGACAGGGGAAGGGGTAGAGAGGAGGACAATGTAGCCTCCAGCTCCCTGAAGCCATGTGGGGTGGGTGAGGACATGCACATTTGTCTGGTGCCTCCCAGGCTACCTCTTCCCACTCCCGTTGCCTAACATTGCTTGCCTTTCCGATAGGCAGGAAGAGGCGTTTTCCTTGAAGAGTGGACTTGAGGAGGAAAATGAGAATCTGAAAGCAGGGCTGGCCTTAGACCTAAGCAGTATGAACTCAACCCTGGTGTCCCTGCTGTCACCGATAGCCCTCAGACTCTACACCAGGAGGGATGGTCAGCCTGTGGTCAGCAGAAGTGCTGTTATACCACTCCTGACTTACACTGGCTACACATGCAAAGTGAAGAGGCTAAACAAGCTTGAAAACAAAGTTGAATAACTAGAGAAATATTTTGGCCTTAATTATTTCGATGTTACCATATAGTTTGCTATTGAGAATAACCATTGGGCTTCCGGGCTTCCCTGGTGGTGCAGTGGTTGAGAGTCCACCTGCCGATGCAGGGGACATGGGTTCGCGTCCCGGTCCGGGAAGATCCCACATGCCGCGGAGCGGCGGGGCCCGTGAGCCACGGCCGCTGAGCCTGCGCGTCCGGAGCCTGTGCTCCGCGACAGGAGAGGCTACAACAGTGAGAGGCCCGCATACCGCAAAAAAAAAAAAAAAAAAAAAAAGAATAACCATCTACAAAGTAGCTTTAAAAAGCAATTTCTTTTCATTCCCTTTTGCCTCACCGAGGTGGCAGTAATTCAGGCAGTAAACAGAAACTTCAACAAGACAATACTTAGAGTGCATTAAATAAATATAAATTTTATTAAAAACACTCACATAGCGTTATCAGGAATGATATAATAATAAACGCTTTCAAATAACCTGCATTCATAACATTACAATACTTACAGTATTTATAACCATCCTCAGATTTTTACAGACAACCAAACATCTCATGAAAATGAAATGAAACTGTTTTTTAAAAAAGCATAGAAAAATGCACACAGATTCATTATATTAGTGTCAAACTGCAAGTTTCCTACACAAGTTAACCACTAGCTTTAGAAGTGAACTGTACACCACTGTGCGTCAATCAAGATGAAAAATTCATTCAAGTAAAGTTGACACCACTCAGAAGCATTTTCAAGTATGGCTATATAGTCAACCTGATATTCCTATATAAGCAAATTGGAGATCTGCTTTCCATTCATTCTGAGGCAGGTTTGATATTTACAATTATAGATCTGATATTTACAATATGCCACTCAATTTCCTCTCTTCCTCCCTACCTAACCTCTCCTCAACCCCCCAAACTATACTTCCTGCTCTTGTTGGCCAGCAGTTTGACAAATGACAGTGGAGGATACAGAAACCAAATATTCACTCGTATCGGGATGGCTGACTCAAAACCAACACATGTGCATGAAGTAATCAAATATGTGGGGTGAGATATACGGTATACGCAAAATATTAAAATCATGCAGTTTGACAAATACAAAACAAATGTTCTTGAAATGCCTGTAAATTGGTTACAGCCAAAAACTGGAGACATTTTTTTAAAAGACAAAAGCCAAGTTATAAAGATTTGACCAATAAAACTCAAAGGCCTCTGTTGATTAAGAATTTATTTGAAATGTTAGTAAGCAAAAATGTACACAGACTAAGACATAATTGTACAGCTGATTGCACACCATCCCCCTAAGTGTTTTGTTTGTGTAGAGAAGTCCTCATGGATCTGTGCCTGTATCGGTTACAGGATCAAAACATCTTTATTTAGAGAGTTAAGGACTCTAGCCAACAGTCACTTGCCAAACTCCTGCCTTACAATTTTCCCTTTATCAGCTCAGTGCATTCTATTTTCATGTAATTTTTTTTTCTGCTTGAAACAGTCAAAAGATTCTCCAAACTCTTAAAATGCTTTTCTTTACAATAAAAAGAGCCAACAGATTTACAAAATTAGTTTTAGTTACATCAGGACATATACAAGTAAAATAGGAGGGATTCAAAATAAAAGGGTTAAATCCCTGAAAAAGAATATATTTATTAACCTACAACAATTTTACATAAACACAGGTGACATGTTGGCATAAGGAGAACATGAGCTGAAATATCCCTGAATTTTTAGAACAAAAGGTTGAAGTTCAAGTTATACTTGCTAAGAAATCAAGTATTGAAAAAAGGTATGCTTTTTTTTTTTTAATAAAAAAAAGACTTGGAAAAAAATGATGGTACACAATGCTATAAGCTTTCACTCTCAGTTCAATATCCTATTGCCAAACTAGTGTTGAGGTATATGACAAATAGGAACATCACTCAAACCTTTAATGAATTCTTAGCTCACATTATGATATATAGCAGGCTGAGTAGCACCATCATGATGTGAATTCTGCTTCAAATCCATATATATATATATATATATATATATATTTAATTTCTTTTTACAGTACTAAAATACTAAAGCATTGCGTTAAAAAAGTTTTGTTTACAATTTAATTTACTTACTATACATCTCTTTCACTTCTTTATACAAATTAATGATTTAAAACCACCACAGCAAACCAGCTGCCTGTTTTTTTTTCTTTTAATTAATAGATTCACATGGAACTAACCCTGTTTATTAATCTTATGCAGGCATCAGTCTGCTCAATCTTCCTGGTAAAGAGGACACTTAAGCTAAGAAATGACAACATCACAACGTACAATTATCAACACAAAGGCAGCGCTGAAGAGCATACAGATCCATAAAATAGCATTGCTTAAGTGAACTAGCTTTGTTGAGTCTGTAGCATGCGGTTAATCACTACCTGCAGTTAACAGAAAATTCTTAAAACTCTACATATTTGAGCAATGAACTTGTCATACAATTTTGTACAAAACTGTTTTACAGTATAGCATGTGAGATGAGCACCAGAAAACATGTGTTTTGTGGACTAATGTATTCCCTTGAATCCAATAAGTCCCGTTTTGGATTTAACTGGCTGTAATAAAAATGGACACATTGCTCATCAGCAGATGCATGGCTAAAAGCAAAAATATTTTAAAAGCTTTGTTTCCTTAAAAAAATCAACTTTGCATTCTAAAATGAAAGTAAACTTTTTTTTTTTTAAACGTCTCAGTACCTTAGCATTGTTCAAGTTGTCAAAGCTTAGGTAGACAAAGTGCTTCTAAAACACCATTTAAAATATTTATAGATATACATGTTTGTGCACATATACATATTTGTGTGTATATATATATGTACATATATATGTTTATTGTCCTACAAGGACTTCACTGGATGAGCAAAATCCAGAGGCCTTTAAAATGTCCACATTTTAAAAACTAAGCTTGTGTAAGAATAGGTAATTATGATTAAAAACTTGAATGAAAAGGTATCCCCATTATTCAAGGGCATTGCAGTACACTGATAGCATCTTGATGATATAAAGGCATTAATTTTCAACTGTTAAAGACACCATTTTCTTAGCACCATTTCTTAGAACATCCAAACAAATTCAGTGTTTTGCTGTCTATTCATTTATGTTCCTGTAGCTATTTTGATAAATAAAAGTTAATATTAAGATTACAGTAAAAACTGCATGTTAAAAAGCCATAATTCCAGTATTTCAGTACATTGTATATTCAGCACCAGATGGTATTTTAAGATTCCTGCCCCTGTAATACTACAGTACTTGTTTGATTTGTGTTCCACGACTATGCAAACTTGGTATTATTAAAAGTGGTCACAGATGTGTAGAGCTGTAAAGGGGGAAAAATATCACATTTAAATATCATCTCGTCCAATAATAGAACCAGTGTTTAAAAATGTAAATTGTGGAACACTTTCTTCTCCACCTTCTTTTTGCATAGAATGCTTTGGTCTTTTGCCTAGATTCCATCTGTGACCACTTGGGAGTCAGTGGAAATTAAGTGCTATGGTAAGATGACCTCTTTCTTTGCTGGTGAGCTGAGGTTCCTCTCACCACATTTGTCAGGAATACTGTGTCCTTTCCCCACTGCCCACATCATGCGAACTACACTATGGACAGATTGGTTGTGGTCTTTTCAAATGAGGTAACCACAAGGGGCGACATCATATGTATCTGTTGTAAGGCCCCGTGACCCTAGTGAAGGCGTATGGAGATGTAGTTACTGTGGAGTCTGTGGTCATGGACATGGTCCTTTCCGCAAGGGACTTGATGAAGCGCAGGTACGTGGGCTCGGCAGGTTCATGCGGCTCAGTGGGCTCCCGTTTCACTTTTTTGCCGTGGGTTTTCTGAGGCACATAGTCTGGGCCATACTTTTCACACTCTTCCTCTTTCTCGCGGGCTTTCTCGGCCATTTTGGCTTCCCAGAGCGCCAAGCCATGTTTTGGCTCATTCATGCTCTTGTGCTGGTAGAAGACGAGTGAGATCCTGGTGGGGTGATTCCTGTTGGGATTCTTTAAAGGGGTGGTGGCGTGCAGCTCGCGCTTTGCACACTCGATGAGAATGGACCCATGAGTCGGAGCCACAGCCACTCCCCCAATGTCAGGGTCCAGGAAGCTCTGCTCGCTATCAGACCAGACCTCGTCATTGTCCTCGGCAGCACAAGGCTGCTTTTCCTGACTGCCAGCGTCGTGCACTTTGTGGAAGCCTTCTTGGACAGAAGCAGCTCCATCATGGTTAAGACCTGGAAGCGTCTTAGATAACCCATTCGCCGTGTGGGAGAGCACGTCATTCTCCTTGTTTGGGAGATGCAGGGCATGAAGAGAGCTGTTGAACATGCTCGGAGCTGCACCGTAGTTATGGATTAAGTGAGAAGGTGGGTGATGCTCACCATTTTTATAGTCTGTGTTTGGATTGCTCAGATTGGGTGGTAATCGAGAGGCAGCCCCCATGAAGTGGCCATCCATCTCATGAGCGGAATAAGGAGGAAATGTACCTACGTGGTGTACATTTGGTCTAAGAGTACAACTGCTGAAGGCATCTCCTTGTATATTTTGGTTTCCGTAACCTAAGTACTTAGAAGTAAAACTCTGGCTATTTCCGAACCTCGGCTGGTAAAGCGTATGGATGGGTGGTAGATTTAGCTTAGACAGAGGATCTTGGTTTGGATACCTGTATAGATCCATGGGCTGAGACTGGGGAGAATAGGAACCCAGATATTGGGAGCACTTGTCCATTGATATGTTTCCATTGCATTGATATGATGATGGATATTGGTTATTCTGATTCAAAAGCCCAGGGTAGGGGCTCATGGGATTAGAAGAATTCAAATATGAACCTGCAGCTTGGGATGAGGTGGAATAGAGGTTCATAGGGTTGGCGCCTCCATAAATATCTGAAGTGTGTGAAGAGCTTGGATAAGGACTAACTGGATTGGGCCTTCTCGTGTATAGACTGGTGGATCCAGAAGACGTGTAAGAGCTGACAGACTCTGACTGAGGGTTATCAGTGAAGGGGTGGTGTGGCTGCCCCAGCTGTGGTGGCTGCTTCGGTGGCTGTGGAAGCTGCTTCTGCAGTTGGGGCTGGGGCTGCTGCATGACTGGTCCTGAAAGTCGCAGAAGTTCTGTGGACAGGATAAGAGAGAGCGAGGACAAACACGCTTGATCAGCACTTTATGAGAACTAGGGAGGATGCCTACATGTATGTGAGAACCATCAGTAGCATTATGCAACACCCATCACACGAGGACAAGAGCAACGTCAGAGCTCTCTAATCACCGTCTGGCGTCATTTTTTGTGTCTAAAGCATTAGAAATAAAATGGCAGAGCACACAGCAGTACATTTTGGAAAATGGTGAAAAATGTAATAAAACATCCAAAAGCCATTCCATTGAGAGCATCGTGTTCTCTGGAGCTTCTGCGCGTTTGATCAAGCCACACTCTCTACTTGAAGTGCCCTGCCATCTCCCTGCCCTTCCTTGACACAGTTATGCCTTCCTCAAGGAAGCCGTCTATAAACCCAACTTCTAGTGCTTTCGTTATACTTCGTCATAGCCACTGCAAACATCAGTCAGATAAAGCAACAGTCATAACGTACTGGAATTATCCATTTTTAGTCCCCTCCTCACCTTACTGCAAAGTAGTCCCTTGAGGGAAAGGACCATGTCTTATTTTACTTTATTTCTCCATTGCCTGGCATGCAATCAAATATGTTAAATAGGTAACGTAGCAAAAAATTTGTTATGGAAGATTCAGCAATGCTATGAGAAAAAGAATGACATCCATTTAAATACCCAGAGCACCTTATACAATTGGCAAACGCTATTTCATTAGCGTGCTTTCCAGGAAGGAAATTAACACAGTTGTAGATACAACTTTAAAGGAACTTTCAGCTTTGTAAATGAAACTTTTAAAAGTCATACTTCTGTTTCATGACCACACTTAAAAGAAAGAGTAATATGAGATGAGAACGGATAAATGGAGCTGCAGTGGCAGTCCTGAGAACTGAAACAATCACTGCAGAGGCCAGTTAGAAGGAAATAGACACAAAGTTCTAACTGATTGTACTTTATAGCTAACTTAAAGAGATATCAGGGAGTGGATAGGATTTACTTCTCTTAGTGTAAGTCAACCAATCAACAAATGTTTATTAAACATCTTTGACATATTATTCTAAATGAGTTTTATCCTTAAGCTTCAAAACCAATCAGTAGGGAGATTTGACTTTGTGAAGCAAAGACGGTTGGTTCTAAGCAGAGCATTATACTAATGCAAAAGATATGCATTTTTCTTTTGTTAATAGCTAGGCCAATACCATCTCTGAAATTTGGATATGGACATCACATTGTATGATTTCTCCTTTTAGAGTCTTAACTATAGACAAAGCAAGAAACAGAATATCTACTAGCGTTGATAAATAATGCCCTATTGCTACTACTACAGATGTGATCTATTTTGATGAGTAAAAGCTTTTTAAGAGCTATATGTGGATTCCCCTGGTACACCTCAGCCTCAACATGGCTAAAGAAAGGTATCTTACTTATTCTCCTGGCCTTCCCTCATAAATCTTATTTTCAAACTTACCTCAATAAATAGTACTGTTTTAATTATCTAGGCTTATAACTTTGGAGTCATCCTTAAGTATTTTTTCTCCTTCATTCTAATGGTTTGTCACCATCGTATTGATAATCATTTTGGAAGAATTCGCTTCTGTCATCTCTTGCTATATCTTCATTGCTACCACCAAAATTCAAGCTCTTATTACCTCACTCTTGGTTTACTGCATCAATCTCCAAACTATTAGTTCCTCTGCCTCTAATTTGGCTTGTCTGTCATTGACAGATTAACACTAATTTCACCATATCACTTACCATAAAACTTTGCCATTTATTATAGAATAAAATCCAAACTTCTCCCTCACACTGGGGCTGATGCAATACCTCACTACCATCTCCAAGAACAAAGCCTGGGCCTTGCTACTTTAGAGAAAATTCTAGTACAGAACTAAGACCATGATCGAACATAACCTTCCAAAGTTAACAATGTTCGTTTTTAAAATAAGTGTCACGTGGCATACAGTGCTTCACATTAAATTTACCTGCCAACTGTTTCACCTGGCTTCCATTTTCAATCTGTTTGGTGCGAGAGGAGGCTGACTTTTCCTTTTCATTCTTATTTGTGCTGCTCTCCAAAGAGGAAAGCTTTTCAGCCGCAGCTTTCTTGGCTTCTAGTTTCCTTTGTCGGCATGTCTTGACTGGCTCTGCTAACATCCTGACTTTCCGTCGAAAAGAACTCAGTACCTGAATGGCACCATTTCGTTTTTTCTCCTCCTGAGCTTCTACGCTCCCAAACTCATCCACATCAGAGACTTTGTAGAGAGGCAGAACGTGGAGCTGCTCATCCTCAGGTTTTCCTCCAATTTCTCGATTGTCTTCTCTAGTGAGGGTGCATACCTGGCAGGGAAATAAGACAGCACAGACTCAGTTTCAGTCCAGATGACAGCTGGTGTGTGTGTGCGTGTGTTTTCCCTTCTCAGTATTTACATTTGTGGTGCTGGCCTAGTGGACCAGATTGGTTTGTTAACCATAAAACCACGATTGTCTGTTATTAATGAAAATTGCATCAAAATGTACATCAAGATAAACAAGTTCATGTTGACTTTTTTTTTTTTTTTTTTGGAATCTATCAGGAACCGTTACAGTCACTGCAGTGACACTGTTCTTCACATACATTTCTGACTAAGGGAAGAAGCTTCAAAAAGCAGCTACAAGTTTCCTCTACCAAATGACTTCCTCTGCTTTTGGTAACATCACATTCGCCTCATCTCATACTTTGTACACAAAGAGATTTCACATCTTTCCTCACAGCTAACTCTCCTTAACTGTGTTTAAGAAATTTCTACAGGATACCAAAGTGAAATCTAAATAATGTAAAATTGACGATGTGATTGATACAGGTAATATTTAAGTTAACACTGCTTCTACCTTTCTTTTCCCTCCTCTGTACTTTATGAAATCTAACTTACTGTTTCTCTTCTCACTCATTTCTCTTCTGAAAAGAAAGAAAAAAAAGCTACTTCTGCTGCTTTGATAATTTGATGGTACTTTATTTCTTTTGTTGGCCACAATCACATTGGCTTTGATGAAAGATTGTTTGTTGGTTTTAAAATACTAGCTTTTAGTATTTAGTGTTTTTAATTAACGGAGAAAATGCGACCACAGTTACTTAAAACCCAAGGTAATACAAAATCATTGAAAGATACTCTTGAAAGGAATGTGATGATTACATTAGATTTACCTTTATAAATAAGTTTAACATGCAATGGTATTAAAATGGGCATTTCACTTCGTACACATAAGTCTTCCCAAATCCTTGCCTCTGAGCACTTGTAACCTTTTCCCACAATTGATCCCTACTCGCTTCTACCTCTCCAGTGCTGCTTTCCATTTCACCTCACAGAATCTGTGACCTATCAGAGACAAATTCCCCTTCAATCAAAAACTTTCTCATCCTCTGCCCACTCTCCATCACCTTGCTGGAGAGAAACCTGGTTCTCTTCAAGACCTACTGTAGCTCCAGCTATCATTTATTTCTTCTACTTCCCAGAATCTAGCACAACCTCCAAATGATGAGCAGGTGTTCAACACCTGGTGAGTGATGGTGTTAGATATTGTGGATGATAAGTCTCATGTTTGTTCTCCTGCATCAGAAATCAGCAAACTAGGGCCTGTGGCCAAACTGCCTTGCAGCCTGTTTTTGTACGGCCAGTGAACTAAGAATGGTTTTTTTGCATTTTTAAAGAACTTTTTATTGAAAAAATCCCAAACAAAGAATATGACAGAGATCCTATGTGGCTTGCAAAGCTTTTAACAGAAAACTTTTCCAGCCCCTGCTCTAGACCAATACCTTCTTTGTTTCTCAACAAAAATTTCACACCAGATTCCTCGAATTAATTCCACTACTGCCTCCTATCTCTCTGAATTCTTTTCTACACTATAATTTAACTATAGTGCCTGCCTTCTATTTTCCATGTTAGGTCTCATTGGTCATCTTCCTCAATTACATCTGTATCCATGTTGATAACTCATTAGGTTGATTAATTTACAGTTTCTGTACTTGAGCTTTTTCGTTCTTTATCTCCACTCTGAGTCATCTCTTTAGGTGCAAGGCCACACCCTGGGTTTTGATGGTACGCAACACTGCTCCCCCCTAAGATGGATCCATTTTCTCCCCTTACCAAAGCCTTCAAATACAAGGACCAATCCATTTTACCCACTGTAACACGTACTTACAACGGGTTCCTTTGCACTTTGAACCTTCTGTAGTAGTTGGTGTGACATCGACGATGCATTTTTCATTTATACTTTTCTCTGCAGGCTGGACTGGTACCTTAGCTCGTATATGGCTTTTTGCTTAACTGATTATAGCCTACTAGATATCTGACAGTGAATTTTGAAAGAATTTTTTTGGGCATCTGATTGTAGCTGGAGAGCCTTAGTCACTGGTTTAGATTAGCACCAAGAATTTCCATGTTTTTTTTTTTTTTTTGCGGTACGCGGGCCTCTCACTGTTGTGGCCTCTCCCGTTGCGGAGCACAGGCTCCGGACGCGCAGGCTCAGCGGCCGTGGTTCACGGGCCCCGCCGCTCCGCGGCATGTGGGATCTTCCCGGACCGGGGCACGAACCCGCGTCCCCTGCATCGGCAGGCGGACTCTCAACCACTGCGCCACCAGGGAAGCCCAAGAATTTCCATGATTTTCACATGCTTGTCAATACAGTTTTCCACTAATGTGACATGCCAACCTGTTATGAGAGTACTAGTTATGCAAAACAAGGTCACCTTGCAATAGCAATCATTCATGAAAACACTGTTCTCTGCAGGGACACCGGCAGAAAACATATTACTCTAAATGCTGCTAACTTCCAGTCCTCTACTCTTCAACAGGACATGCTGCTAACCTCTCCTCGCACCACTTACCAATGTGCTGCCATTCTGCATGTTGTGCAAGTCTCTATGGGCATGAGCACAGAAGTCCAAACATGCAGTGACCCCTGAGAATGGACGGCCTTCCTTCAGACCCAGACGGCACTCTGGTGCTCTGTGTTCATATTCAATCTGAAAAACGGAAGCGAGTGTGTGACTGGGGAAGTACTTAGGCATTTCAAATCTTTAGGCACACATTTGACAAAAAAGTACAGGACCTGTGTACTGAGCAGGTCAAAAAGGTTCCTTAGTATTATATTTTATATCCCCAAATACAATGGAATGACACAAAATAGAGCAAATGCCTTGACACAGTAAAGTTATTTAATAGTGTTACTGAGATATAATTGACTTACACTTTAAATATATGCTGTTTATTATACTATTTGATTATATATATATATACACACACACATACATAAACATACATGAAACCACTACCACAATCGAAATAATGTACATATCTATCATTCCCATAAGTTTCCTCATGCCTCTTTATAATTCATGCTTCCCACTTTGTTCCCAGGAAACTACTGATCTGCTTTCTGTCACTAGAGATTATTGTAGTTTGCATTTTCTAGAATTTTACATAAATAAATCCATTTTGAGTTGATTTTTACATAGGGTGTGAGATTAAGAGTCAAAGAATTTTTTTCCATATGGATATCCAACTGTTCAAACACTGCTGGGTAAAAAGTTTACACTTATCTCATTGGATTGCCTTTGTTGAAAATCAATTGACCATACATGTTGAATCTATTTCCAGACTCTCTATTCTGATCTTTTGTTATGTAATGGTGTGCTGGTGTGTGTGTGTGTATGTATGTGTGTATATGCCAATAATCAACTGTCTTGATTACTAGTAAATGTGGATTTGTAGTAAATCTTGAAATCAGGGAGTATAGGTGTTCAAATTCTGTTCTTTAAAAAAAAGTTTGACTATTACAGGTTCTTTACATTTCTATTTATTTTAGAATCACCTTGTCAATTCCTTCAGAACACCTGGTGAGATTTTGATAGGTCATGTTCTGAATCCATTGATTAATTTGGGGAAAACTGAAATCTTAATAATACTTAGTCTTGTGATCCATGAACATGGTATATCGTTCCATTTAGGTCTTTTATAATTTCTATCAGAAATGTTTTGTAGTTTTCAGTGCACAGGTCTTGTACATTTTTGTCAGATATATATTAAGAATTTCATATTTTTGATGCTATTTTAATTGTTATTGGTTTTCATTTCAATTTTTAATGGTTTATTGCTAGTATAGAGAAATACAATCGATTTTTGTATTTTGCAACTGTGCTAAAACATTTATTAGTTCTAGGAAGTTTTTTGGTAGACTCTTTGGGACTTTCCACACACATGTTGTCTGCAAATAAGGATAGTTTTATTTCTTCATATTCAATCTGTATCCTTTTTATTTTCTTTTTCTTGCCTATTTCATGGTCTAAAATTTCCAGTTAGATGTTCAATAGAATAAGATACAAGGATATATTATACAGCACAAGGAATATAGCCAACATTTTATAATAATTATAAATGAAGTATAATCTTTAACAATTGTGAATCATTATGTTGTACATGTGAAACATATAACATTGTAAATCAACTATACCTCAATTTAAAAAATTAGGCTGTCACAAAAAGCTTGCTGGCAAGATGAGAACTATTCTTGAAAACATCCCTTGAATTTTCTTAAGCAAACATTCATTTGATAAAGAGTAAAAAGTATTTATTTTTATTATTGTATGACAATTGTATATTAAATTTATGTTTATAAATATGGCACAGAGAACATCTTCAACAAATAGCAAAACCTACTTGAGAAGTTAAAAAAAAAGATTTTAACTAGAAGTGGTGAGAATGGATATGCTTTTCTTGTTCCCAATGTATAATGTGTTCTTTAAAAAAATTTAGCTTTCCATTTACTGAGTTTTCACAGATGGCAAAGCCTACCTTAGGTAATAGGCATGATCCCATCACAATAAAATAGCATTAAAAAGTTTCATGTCACAAAATGGAGCAAAGAAATTACAGTTCCACCTAGCTGAGCAAGTTAAGGAATGAAATGCTTCTTTAACTTGCTGCTTTACCATAAAAACACTAAACACTTTAGTTCTTCACCATTATGTGTGATGTTAGTTTTAGGTTTTTAATCTATGCCCTTTATCAGGCTGAGAAAGTTTCCTTCTATAGATGTTAAATTTTGTCAAATGCTTTTTCTCTATCTATTGAGATAGTTTTCCCCATTATGTTGGTTAATATGGTGAATCACATTGATTGATCTTTGAGTGTTAAATGAACCAGCTGCTCCTGAAATAAACTCCATTTGATCATAATATATTATCCCTTTTACACATCGTTGGATGTATTTAGATGAAATTTTGTTAAGAATTTTCACATCAGTATTCATGAATATCATTGGACTTTATTTTTTCTTTAATGCCCTTGTCTGACCAGGATATTTCCAGCCTCATAGAATGAGTTGGGAAGTACTTACTCCTTTGCTACTGTCTAGAAGAGTTTCCATTGAACTATTCTTTCTTTCTTAAATAATGAGTGAAATTTGGAAGGGAAATCATCTGGGCCTGGAGTTTTCTTTTTGGGAAAGTTTTTAATTACAAATTCAATTTTTAAATAGATATAGGACTATTCATGGTACTTTTTCTTTAGTAAGCTTCAGTAATTTGTGCCTTTCAAGGACTTTGCCCATTTCATCTAAGTCATTTATTTTCATAAAATTTTAATAATGTTTTCATTATTATTCTTTTACTATCTGTAGGATATATAATGGTGTCTCATCTTTAACTCTTGATATTGACAATTTGTACCTTCTCATCTGTTCTTGAACAAACTGACTAAAAGTACTAGCTGTTGGTTTCACTGATATATTCTGTTTTCTGTATTCTATTTCATTGATTTCTGTTCTTATCTTTAGTTTTTCCTTCTTTCTGCCTTTTATATGGCTAAAGTTGCTCTTTTTCCAAGCTTCATAGGATATAAACATAGATCATTGATTTGAGACTTTTATATAACATTTCTGATATAAATGTTCAATGCGATAAATCTTTCTCTAAGTAAGCTTCATAGCTGCATCCCACACATTTCAATGTCACATCTTCATTTTCATTCAGTTTGAAATACTTTCTCCCTTGTGATTTATTCTTTGGCCCATAGGTCATTTAGAAATAAGTCACTAAGTTTCCAGATATTTAGGGATTTTGTAGGTATCCTTCTGGTACAGATTTTCAATTTAATTTCATTGTGATCAGAGAACATATTTTTTGGCTTTTAAATTTATCAATACTTGTTTCATGACCCAGAATATAAACTGTTTTGGTAAATCATCCTTGTATATTTGAAAATAGTTAATTCTGTCATTGCAATGGGGAGTTCTATACATAACATCAATTTTGTTAAAAGTGTTGTTCAAGTCTTCTGTCCCCTTACTAATTTTCTGTCTACTTGTTCTAATGGTTTGAGAGAGATATATTGAAAACTGACTGTATCTGTAGCTTTGTTTGTTTTTAGTTGTATCAGTTTTTGTTTAATAAAATTTAAAGCTATTATTAGATGCATAGGTAGGATCATCATATTCTCTTGCTAAACTGACCTTTTTATCATTATAAAATGATCCTCTTTATAATACTCTTTGCTATGAAATCTACTTTGCTATTAATATCACTCCAGCTTTCTTTTGATTGACATTAGCATGGTAGTTCTTTTTTTTTTTTTTTGCGGTACGCGGGCCTCTCACTGTTGTGGCCTCTCCCGTTGTGGAGCAGAGGCTCCGGACGCGCAGGCTCAGCGGCCATGGCTCACGGGCCTAGATGCTCTGCGGCATCTGGGATCTTCCCAGACCGGGGCACGAACCCGTGTCCCCTGCATCGGCAGGCGGACTCTCAACCACTGGCACCACCAGGGAAGCCCAAGCACGGTATTTCTTGGTTCTTGCTTTTTTAAATATCACAATTGTTCTGTATCAATGTGATTATTCAATATCACAAGCTCTGCCTTTTAATTGGGAATGTTAAAAAAAATTATATTTAATGTGGTTTTTGATATGGCTGGGATTAAATATACCATTTGCTATTTGTTTTGTATTTGTTTTAGTTTTCTTTTAGTTCCATATTTTAAAATATGTTTTGGGATTAATTCCATTCTCATCTCTTTACTGGGGGATTACTTACACATTTTTTGTTAGTGGCTGCCTGCTTTAAGGTTTACAGTGTAGTGTACAGTCTATATTCAAATAATATACCATTCCATCCATATATGACATAAGAATCTTACAACAGTATACTTCCAATCCCCAAGCCTCTGTGCTATTTTTATATGTTATAAATCTTAAATTACATTTTTAATATATTTTAAAATAACAAACTATCTTGTAAAGAAATTTTTTAAATAAGGGGAAGAAGTCTTTTTACTCGCATATCTACTATTTATGATGTTTTCATTCCTTTTTGCCAATCTAGATTTCTATCGTATCATTTTTCTATCAGAGGGCTTCCTTTAACGTTTCTGAAGTTTTAGTCTGCCGGTGGTGGTAAATTATTTCAGCTTTTGTATGCCTGAAGAAAAAAAATCTTTATTTTTGTCTTCACTTTTGAGAGTTGTTTTTACTGGTTATAGATTTGTAGATTGATAGTCTTTTTTTTTTTCTTTCTGTACTTTAAGGATGTTCTTCCTCTTTTTTCTTGCATCTTTCTCAGACTTTAAGTCTTGTGTGTGTGTCATCCATTTTTTCCCTATAAGTAATGTCTTTTTTTCCCCCATCTACTTTTCACATTTTCTCTTAATCACTGTAAGCAAGTTGATTTTAATGTGATTTTATATAGTTTCTTAATATCTCCCACCACCACCACCATTTGGGGCTTGCTGAGCTTCTGGGATGAATGGGTTTATAGTTTTGAACAAATTTGAAAAATAATTGGCCATTATACTTAAAAATATTTTTCTGTCCTCCTTTTGGGACTCTAATTACACACATATTAGTGTAATAATATTGTGCGATGATGTGATCTAGTTGGCTTTATTCTGTTCCTTGAATAAAAATGTATACAAAATCTAGCTGGTCCTTAGACTCATGCCATCTCATAAGAAATACCATGCAGGGGTCTGTGAATGGATTACTGGAAATTTATCTCTATGTCTGGAAGACAGTTCTAAGTGCATGGCTTTCTGATGGTGTAAATCTGTGCTGTTCAATACGGCAGCTACTAGCCACATGTAGCAATTTAAATTTAAATTAATTAAAATGAAAAGTTCATTAACTCAATTGCACTAACTGCATATCAAGTGTTCAGTAACCCCATGCAGCTAGTAACTACCGTTCTGAACAGTGTAGACAGAAACTATTTCCACTGTCAAAGAAAGTTTTCTTGGTTTAAAATGTCATCTCCACACATGACGAAAGCACATGATTTTGAGATTTGAGCCTGCTAATTCAGTCCTAAAGTTTAATGGTAAGATAACCATAGAAAAGATAGATAGAGAAATATAACTCTATTGGATAGACATAAAGGATATTTAAGTTAAGAAAACCTATATGCTAATTCCATGGAGCTAACAGAAGAAATGCTGTGAAGACCCAATGAAGCTTAACTTCAGCAATAAGAAGACTTTATGAAATCAAGGAACAAAGCAAAGAAGAACATTCATATATGAGAAATAAAGGTACTATATTCAGTTGGGGGAAGGAGGCAAATACCAAATAGTAGACTTCCACAGCACCTATAACCTTGATGTGTTATGTATACTGTAGGAAAAGATCACATGGCTGTTTTCTGGGGTCTCTAAACCATGTTAAGACATATGGATAAACTTTCCAGTAGTACCTACCATGCAATATAAAAAACACCTTATTCGTTCTTAGCCATCAGTTGATTTAGTTTATATAGACATTACATTTATTTTTTAATGTATGAATGTATGTATGTATTTAAATTTTATTTTATTGTGGTAAGAACACTTAACATGAGAGCTACACTTTTAACAAATTTTTAAATGTACATTATCGTTGACTATAGGTACGATTTGTACAGCAGATCTGTCGACCTTATTCATCTTGCTTAACTGAAACTTCATGCCAATTGTTTAGTGTATCTGTCTACACATTTACTCATATACAAATATTAAAACACATCTAAGGAATTATACCTAATCATCTTGTTATAACTTAAAAACTTGGTGGTACCTTCATATTTTAGATATTCCAGGTTCAGGAAATGCATAAAATACTCCAAACAAAAAGTAATGTAGAATATAAATGCTTAGATAATCAAGTTTGTATGAGATAGTCTATAATAGGAATCAAAGGAGTAAGAACATCAATGCTTGTTGTTCTGTCCCTTTCCCCAGTTAAAGCCATTTGATTAATAGCCCCTATAAAAAATTCACTCAACAGAAAATGGCCAAACTTGAAATCTAGCAACATAGACTCAATTTATTTTCTTTTTATAGCTTGATTTATTATTTTGCTCACCAGAATTATTTTACAACAGTAGCAAACCATTCCTTATACTTTTCTGTGACACTGATTAAAATAGGTAAGGTTGTAAAAATAACAATATTAATCCCACTGTTATTAATAGCATTTAAAATAATTTTCATAGACATTAACATATATCTCTAAATATCTAGGTTGTGACATAAAACAACTTATAAAGAGACAGTCATTATTAAAGTTGCGTCCTTTGCTCCCACTTAAAAAAAAAAAAAAAAGAGGTTTGGGGAAAATGTTAAAGTCCACAATGGAAACAAGAATAGCTAAATTGTTGGCTAGAATTGGTGCCCTGTCTGTCTCTGCTATGTAGACTAATCTAGTCCCCTTATAGTCTTTAACATTATTAAGTAAATGACAATGTTTGCAAAATGTGTCATACGTCACGCTTTCCCGTACCCATACTGCTGTGTACTCTGTTCTGAATACCTTCTCATCACCTCAAGCTTTCCTCCATCTATCAATCTTCCTCTTCCTCTTAAATCTTTAACCTCTCCTATTCCATTGCTCCTACCCCCAGTCCTTCCTTCACTGGTTTCTCTTCCCCCACTCACCCCTAAAATGTTAAATATTAAAATCATTAGCCCCTTCTCCTCTTTGTAATCTTCACTCTGAAAAATTGTATTTACTACTAACTATTTCCTGCATTTTGATAATTCCCAAATCACAGTGCTAACCTGGATTTTTCTCCCGATTTTTCTTTTAATTATCCTAGAAGTATGTCAAACCTAGCACGTCCAAAATGAAATTTGTCATCTTCTCCTTATCTCCTCCAAACTTAGTTTTCCTCACTGATTCCTAATACTAATACAACCATCTGTCCAAGCCAGAAATTTGGTGGACCCTCAAATTCTCTCTTTTGCTCGTTCTCAAATCTGATTGGTCACTAAGTTTGTAAGTTCCACCAAATATTTCACATACTTATTTCATTTTCTCTATCACTACTGATATTTCGTTAAATTAGGACCTTACCGTCTCTTGCCCAGTGATTGCAACAGCTTACTTCTCTAATTTAATCTTCTATAATCTAAGCTGTATTTCATTTATTTGGTTTGAGTGACCTTTTCAAGTTAAATCACTTCACCCTCACTGTCCCCAATATACACTTAGAACACCCCAGTGGTAGGCCTCTTACCTATAAGATAAAGTTCAAAGATCTTGTATGGCCTCCAAGGCCATTTGTGACCTTACATCTCTACTTTCAGGGAGAACCTTTTTGTTCCTTCAGAAATGTGCATACTCCTATCCCAGCTGTTATCATGTTTTTCTATAGCTGGCATTTTACATATCTGTCTCCTCTAAGGAAGGAGTTTTGTGAGGACAGAGAATCTGCACTGCTCATCTTAATGTCCACAGTGACTAAACACAGCATCTGGTTCATAACAGGCTTTCATTTAGTGCTTTTGCTGTTGATGTTATTGAAACAGTGTAGACTTCACAGTCTTTTGCCTCCTTCACGAGCATTTCTGAACAAATCACCTGGCCTTCCATATAGGTATAACCCAGCACACACTTAGAAAATAGGAAAGGAAAAAGATAAAGGAAAAATCTAGCAAAATCTGACATATCTCGACACATGTATATACACTTACAAAGTAGTACACCCATAGCTTTACATGTATAGACTTGCTGTGGAAACAGTTAACAGGTGGTTAGAACCTATAGTATGAGCCATATAATTGCAATTAATCACTAAAGTCTGCTTACAGAGATAAAATTATCCATATGAGAACAAGATTAGTAGGTAAAATAGCTTGTGAGCCTTAAAAGCTCATTATCTTTACAGATTAAAAGACCAAAAATATACTCTTTTGGATGGTGTAGTTTTCATATATCAAATATTCATATATCAAAAACAGAACACTGCAGTGGTTTCAACAATTAGGAAGAGAAAAAGTTAGAAAAATAAAGGAAAATCGTTACTTCAAAAATATTTTTGGAAAGATAGGCCACCAATAATGAGTAAGTAAAGTGTTTAATCATAGTCAATAACTGTTTAAACTTACCTGATTATTATATGCATCGGGTGCAAGTTTCTTGTATGTTGGTGCCATAAGAGTGGACAGGTTTTGTAAATGAGACTCCAGTTTCTCTTCCTGTATAAAATGAATAATTCTACATATTAAATTCTAAATCCATTCTATCCATATATGAGAGAGGCTATCAATTAGATTTTTTCCCCTATATCTTAGATCCAAATCACAAATATATACTGTCTCATTAAATATCGGCTTGGCCAAAAAGTTTGTTCGGGGTTTTCCCATAACATTGGCCAACCCAATAACTAAATATCATCTTAACGTGACTATTTCTAAGTGAAAAGCATAGACCTATTTTTGTATGTGTTGTTAAATGTCTAGCTCTTTGGTATTTACATGAGATTAATCAATTTTCTACTTTGCATGCAGATATTTGGCATTTTATTAATATAAGTCTATGCTGGTAGTAGGATTAGGAGAATGAAGCCATACGGTCTTTAAAAGGTCACATTCTCTATTCTTCTCCAATTAGTGGCCGAGGAAGATGAGCTATTGAAAGGATTTGTTTTAATCTATTTCTAATCTTTATATTTTAAATGTTTATTAAAAATAGCATTACAAAATTTGAAATGATCACTCCATAGAACTAAAAATTACTATGTGATTCAAATATGAATAAAACCCTAAGAACTATAATGTGGTATATATGAAAAACTTTGTAAAGTTTACTTGAGAGGTATATACTTCAGGTATATTCGCCCCTACCCCCAAGCAAAGAATATGCTTTTTTAAATGGTAGGGGATGATACTCAGTTGTTCTATTCATACTTAGAAGTTCTCATTTCACATTGATATTTCTCTAAAAACCTTGGGAGATGTAAGCAGCTGGCAGAGGTATACTTGCTTGCATTTTAGAAGGTGAGGAGGTTTCTGACTGGAGTCCTCCTACCTAACAGAGGGAGGATGTCACTAGCCATCCCCTGCATTTGTTTACATGAAACAGAGTGATAAACATTTATGAAGTAGTGGAGAAAATGCTCTCCAGTGTGAAAATTAAAAGTGTAAGACAGTAGGCAAAATTGCTATTCATTAGGTTTATCAAATATTTGTGTTTTCTTATGCAAAGAGGATATCTAGCACATTAATACAGCTTATTAAAATGTTACGATTCTATGAAAAATTTATATCATGACTTGAAGAGCTTTTGCACTTTATTAAACTTCCACTTACTATTATAGTCACAAATAATAAAGCTAACAAATTTTTCAAAGGGACATATAAAAATTATATCAATAGTATAATTGCATATTTCAACTGCATTTAAAATTTGAAAAAAATTATAACATGTATAGATTTACTAAAAATTTGATCATATATGAATGCTAAATATACTGAGGTTTTCTGATTATTCAATTAGCATACTCTAGAATACCATGCTACACAAAAGTTGTTAAACGTGATACTGATCTACAAGTTATATTTTGAGAAATATATATTCTAGAGAAGGACAAAAACCAGTGATGTCAATGAGAAATCAATGTTCATTTATTTCAACTACACCTTTATATTAAAATCTAAATATGTTTTAGTTACTTGAATGCATTTATTATAGTAACATTAAGGCATCAGATCTCATGGGTTGAAACTGTGACTAGAAATGGACTTTTATGAATGTGGCAGTCACGAACATGATTTCTATAATTCAGGTTCAAAAGATGAAAGTTCTAACACTGAAGTAGTAATATTTAGTTTTAATATGGAAATGACAGCTGTGTGAAACTCTGGAGTTTACATAGAAGACAAACAATAAGTGTAAAAGGCCATAAGTATAGTTTATGTTGATCAAACTTTATTACTTTAGTATCACATGGTTGTTATTATGCTAATTTTATAAAATATTATTGTGTGTGCCTACCGTTTAGCCAAAATTTTACTGATCTATCTCTGAGATGAAATTCTCTGTTAATGAGAGTTTGAGTATATTATATTGTTCACTTCATCTGTGCTCATCAATTCTCCATGAAAAATAAACAGATTATACATCAGGAAGTAAACAAACCTCTTTTGGGTCATCCCCAAGCAGCTTAAATTTTCTTGGGATCTTGCTCCTGGCAAACTTACATCCATTGTAGTACATGCTCCATGAACAACCAAAAGAAAAGGAGGCACCACAGGTCTCTGGGTCCAGCCCCTGACAGGCACACGTTCTCCTGAGAAATCAAAGAACCAAGTTCATGACTATGGAGAGCACTGTCCAGGCTATAAATCTCATATTCTGGGTGTCTACATTCCAAAATGAACGCAAATTAGTTTTGAAAGAAGTCTAACTCTATATTAAGCTGTGCCACAATCACATTAGAAAAGAACTATTTCGATTGGCTTTAAAAGACAACTTGAACAAATATTTTATTGTAGTATAATACACACAGAGAAAGTACACATAATTTTATAGCTTCTCATCACTCACAAATGAAACATACACAAGTGAGTGCCACTCAAACTAAGAAACAAAACATATACTTGCACCCCTAAATCCCGTCTTATATTTCCTTCCAGGCATTGTCCTCCTAACAGTAACTTCTGTCAGAAGAGATTAGCTCTGCCTACTTTTATCCTATATAAAATATACTATATTCCTACTGAATATAGTGTATGTATGTGTGTGTATATATATATGCCTATTTTTATACTATATATACTATAAACCTACTGAATTTGGTGTGTATGTGTGTATATAAATGTGTGTGTGTATATATATAGTTTTGCCCATTTTTATACAACGTATAGTATAGTACACACACATATGTATAGTTTTGACTATTTTTATACTACATATAGTATGCTATATATTTCTATACTGTAGTATAAAAATAGGCAAAACTGTATGTGTATATGTATATATATGTACACATATACATACACACACATACATAACATACACATGTATATGCAGTTATCTAGTATAAGCTTATTTGTGTCTTCTTTTCTTCAACATTGTTTGGAATATCTATCCACATTGTTGCATGTAGTTATACTTTATATTGATGTATTTATTCACTGAGTACAGTTTCTATTATATGGATATGCCACAAATTAATCGTTCCATCATTGATGGGCATTTGAGTGCGTTCTAGTTTTTAGCTAAAATACAGTATTGTGACTTCACATCCCAAGTCAGTTATATCCTAAGGGCAATAGACAAACAAGCAAAGAAACCAAACATTAAAAACAGGATAAAACAACCCACTAGGAAAACTATATTCAGTAGGTATTTTTTCACAGCTGTACTGAGGTATAATTGACAAATAAAACTGTAAGATATTTAAAGTATACAACGTGATGATTTGATACAAGCATATATTATGAAAGGATTTTCCCATCAAGTTAATTAACACATCTATCACCTCACATATTTTTTTTTCTTGCAACGAACATTTAAGTTCAACTCTTTTAGCAAATTTCAGTTATATAGTAAGGTGTTATCAACTATAGTCATTAGATCCTCAGACCTTACTCATTTTATAACTGAAAGATTATATATATCCTTTTACCAACCTCTCCCTATTTCCCTCATCCCCCAGCCTCTCACAACTTTTCTACTCTGTTTCTGTGAGTTTGACTTTTGTTTTTTTGTTTTTGATTCCACATATAAGTAATATCAGGTATCTGTCTTTCTCTGTCTGGCTTATTTCACTTAGTATAATCCCCTCCAGATTCATCCATGTTGTCGAAAATGGCAGGATTTCCTTTTTTAAAAGCTGAATAATATTCCTCTGCGTGTGTTCACAAACCACATTTTTATCCATTTATCCATTGATGGACACTTAGGTTGTCTCCACACCTTGGTTACTGTGAATAATGTTGCAATTGGAATGCAGCTATCCCTTTGAGATAATGATTTCATTTCCTTTGGATACATGTTAAGAAGTGGATTGTTTGTTTATGTATGGCTCTCCTGACCTCACTGGACAGCAGTAGTCTTATTTGTAGTAATGATATTATTTTGAAATTACTTATGTATGTTGTGACATGAAGAAAACATTGTTAATGTCAAAAATAAGAATTTCAGTGTAAGATGAAATAAGTCTAAAGATAAGTAAATACCCTGTAAAATCCTATGAACAAGAAATAGTATGAACTCACGATATGAATTAAAAAGCTCAGATTTTCTCTTTCAAAAAAAAATTACTTCCTATATCAGTCCACTGAAAATGCCTAAAGTAACAATATCTTTGTAGCGATGGGCACATCTGGACACATACTGTGATCTCTAAATATCATTTCTCATTGAAATGAATGTAGGTTAAAATCCATGAGGGTTTTTTTTTTCAAATGAGTTAATAATGATACCAAAAAGAAAGAACAAACTAACTGATCATTTTTGGATGGTTACAAAGGCAAATGGAATCCAGCAACCTATACAAAAAATATACATTATGGCCAAGTCATATCTATCCCAGAAATGCAATGTTGGTCCAATGTATAAAAATCAATCAATACGAAATACATTAACAAAGTGAAATGCAGAAAAAGCATTTGAGAAAAGTACAACACCCTTTCATGATAAAAATACTCAACCTAAGAATAGAAAAAAAAATCTTCCTCAACCTGACAAAGAACATTTACAAAAACCCTACATTTAGCATCATACCTAATGGTGAAAAGCTGAAAGAAATCAGAGACAAGCAATATCTGCTTGCTGTTGCTAATTCTGTTCAATATCTACTGTAGGTTGTAGCCAGGGAAATTACGCAAAAGCATCAAAAAAAAAAAAAAAAGAAAAAAGTAGACATCTAGATTGGAAATGAAGAAATTAAACTATCTCTATTTGTAGATGACATGATTTTGTATGTATAAATCCTAAGGAATCCACCAAAAAAATTTGGCACTAATAAACTACTTAAATAAGCTTGTAGGATATAAGAGTAATATATAAAACCCAATTGTGTAAGTGTATCCTGGCAATGAACAATCCAAAAAAAAATCAAAACAATTCTACTTAAAACAGCATCAAAAAGAATAAAATATTTGGAAATTTGACAAAAGACGTGTAGGACTTGTACACTGAAAACTATAAAACATCATTGAAAGAAATTAAAAACCTAAATAAATGTAAAGACATCCTGTGCTAATAAATAGGAAGACTTAATATTGTTAAGATGTCAACACTTCCCAATTAATTTGCTGATTCAACAGAACCTCTGTCAAAATCTCAGATGGGGAAATTATTAAGTTCATCCTAAAATTCATAGGGACATGAAAAGGACCCAGAGTATCCTGTAGGATACTGTAAAGATCCTGTAAAAGAAAAACAGTTGGAAGATTTATACATCCCAACTTCAAAACTTACTACAGCAATCAACAACATGTAGTATTGGCATAAGGATAGATATGTAAATTAATGGAATAGAAGAATCCTGAAATGACACATACATCTTTGTCAATTTTCAACAAGAATGAGAAGACCATTCAATATGGAAAAAACAGTCTCTTCAACAAATGGTGCTGAGACAACTGGATAGCCACATGCAAAAAAATGAAGTTGAACTCTTATCTCACATCATAACAGTGATCAAAGACCTAAATGGAAGAGCTAAAACTATAATACTCTGGGAAGAAAACATTGGGGTAAATCTTTAATACCCTGGATTAGGCAATGATTTCTTAAATATGACACTGAAAGTACAAGCAGTTAATTAAAAAAAAACTGACTTCATCAAAATTTAAAACTTTTGTGCTTCAAGGATATCATCAAATGAAGAGACAACCTAAAGAATGAGAAAATATCTGCAAACCATGTATCTGATGAGTTCTAGTATCCAGAATATATAAAGAACTCTTATAACTCAAAAAACAATTAATTTAAAAAGGAGCAAAGATTTAAGAAAGGATTTCTTCAACAAAGATATATGAATAGCCAATAGCAAATGAAATAATGACTAACATCATTACTCATTAGGGAAATGCAAATCAAAACCATGAGATACACATTATACCCACTGGAAGGGGTATAATAAATAAAATAAATAAATAAAGGCAGCCAATAAGTAGTTTTGGTGAAAATGTGGAAACATCAGAACCTCCATATATTGTTGGTAGGCATGAAGAGTGGTGCAGCTGTTTTGGAAAACAGTTTGGCAGTTCCTCAAAAAGTTAAACATAGTTACCATATGACCAAAATTGTCACTGCTAGGTATACACCCAAGAGAACTGAAAATATATATCTATACAGAAACCTGTACAGAGATATTCATAGCAGCATTATTCATAATAACCAAAAAGTGGAAATAACTAAAATGTCCATGAACTGATGAACAAAGAAAATGTGGTACATATATATGCAATGGAATATTATTCAGCCATAAAAAGGAATAAAGTACTGATTAGTGTTATGACATGGACAAAACTTTAAAACATTATAAAGACCTAGGAATAAAATATGTAGGAATAAATTTACCTAAGGAGGCAAAAGACCTGTACTCTGAAAACTATAAGATGCTGATGAAAGAAATCGAAGATGATACAAACAGATGGAGAGATATACCATGTTCTTGGATTGGAAGAATCAATATTGCGAAAATGACTATACTACCCAAGGCAATAAACAGATTCAATGAAATCTCTATCAAATTACCAATGGCATTTTTCACAGAACTAGAACAAAAAATTTTAAAATTTGTATGGAAACACAAAAGACCCCGAATAGCCAAAGTAATCCTGAGAAAGAAAAATGAAGCTAGAGGAATCAGACTCCCTGACTTCCGACTATATTACAAAGCTACAGTCATCAAAACAGTTTGGTACTGGCACAAAAACAGAAATATAGATCAATGGAATAGAAATAAACCCATGCACCTATGGCCAATTAATCTATGACAAAGGAGGCAAGAATATACAATGGAGAAAAGACAGTGTCTTCAATAAGTCGTGCTGGGAAAACTGGAAAGCTACATGTAAAAGAAGGAAATTAGAACATTCTCTAACACCATACACAGAAATAAACTCAAAATGGATCAAAGACCTAAATGTAAGGCTGGACACTATAAAACTGTTAGAGGAAAACAGAGGCAGAACACTCTTTGACATAAATTGCAGCAATATCTTTTTTTGATTCACCTCCTAGAGTAATGCAAATAAAAACAAAAATAAACAAATGGGACCTAATTAAACTTAAAATCTTCTGCACAGTAAAGGAGGCCATAAACGAAATAAAAAGACAACCCACAGAATGGGAGGAAATACTGATATTTGCAAACAAAGCGACGACAAGGAATTAACCTTCAAAATATACAAACAACTCATGAAGCTCTATGTCAAAAAAAACAATGCAATCAAAAAATGGGCAGAAGATCTAAATAGACATTTCTCCACAGAAGACATACAGATGGCCAAAAAGCACATGAAAAGATGCTCAACATCACTAATTATCAGAGAAATGCAAATCAAAACTACAATGAGGTATCACCTCACACAGGTCAGAATGGCCATCATCAAAAAATCTACAAACAATAAATGCTGGAGAGGGTGGGGAGAAAAGGGAACCCTCATACAGTTGGTGAGAATGTAAATTGGTATAGCCACTATGGAGAACAGTATGGAAGTTCCTTAAAAAACTAAAAATAGAACTACCATATGAGCCAGTAATCCCACTCCTTGGCATGTATCCAGAGGAAACCATAATTTGAAAAGATACATGCACCCCAGTGTTCACTGCAGCACAATTTACAATAGCCAAGACATGGAAGCAACCTAAATGTCCATCGACAGAGGAATGGATAAAGATGTGGTACATATATACAATGGAATATTACTCAGCCATAAAACAGAACAAAATAATGCCATTTGCAGCAACATGGGTGGACCTAGAGATTATCATGCTAAGTGAAGTAAGTCAGATAAATATCGTATGATATCACTCATATGTGGAATATTTAAAAAATGATTTACAAAACAGAAACAAACTCCCAGATTTTGAAAACAAACTTTTGGAGATCAAAGGGGAAACGTGGCTGGGGGGAGGGATAAATTAGGAGCTTGGGATGAACATATACACACTACTATATACAAAATGGATAACCAACAAGGATCTACTGTATAGCACAGGAAACTCTACTCAATATGGGAAAAGAATCTGAAAAAGAATGAATAACCTATATGGGAAAAGAACCTGAGAAAGAATGAATATATGTATACGTATAACTGAATCACTATGCTGTACACCTGAAACTAACACAACATCGGAAATCAACTATACTCCAATAAAATTTAAAAAAATAAGAAAAAAATTATGCTAAGTGAAAGAGGCCAGACAGATTTAATATTGTATGATTCTATTAATATGAAAAGCCCAGAAAAGACAAATCTTTAGAGACAGAATGTTGATTAGTAGTTGCCATTTGCGGGGGAGGAGAATGGGAAGTGATTGCCTAATGGCTTTGAGGTTTCCTTTTAGAAGCAATGAAAATGTTGTACAACTTTGTGAATATACTAATGCACTGTACTGTATACTTTAAAAGGGTGAATTTTATGGTGTGTGAATTATATAGAAATTGAAAAAACTCACACATAACAAAATGACTTCAAGGTGATTTCCTATATGAAGTGGCTTCTGAAAAGGCACCTTTATTTTTATAGGGGCCTTTCAAATATTGTTAGAATTTTTACATTGCAGCCTAATTTTAACATGGCTCAGAATCTGGCTAATGGTTAAATAACAAATCAGAGAAATTGTAATCAAAATATTTACCTATACAACAGATTTTTAAAAACACTCTCAACCTCTTTGGACTTCTAACTGTTAAAAAAAAAAAAAAAAAAAGGGACTTCCCTGGTGGCACAGTGGTTAAGAATCTGCCTGCCAATGCAGGGGACACAGGTTTGATCCCTGGTCCAGGAAGTTCCCACATGCCGTGGAGCAACTAAGCCTGTGCACCACAACTACTGAGCCTGAGTGTCACAACTACTGAAGCCTGCGTGCCTAGAGCCCGTGCTCCGCAACAAGAGAAGCCACTGCAATAAGAAGCCCATGTACTGCAATGAAGAGTGGCCCCTGCTCACCTCAACTAGAGAAAGACTGCACGCAGCAACGAAGACCCAATGCAGCCAAAAATAATAAATAAGTAAATATTTTAAAAACCAAAATTTAAACTAAAAGTTATATCAGTCATTTAAACTTATGCAAGAATAGAAAAACTAGCAAAATAAATTAAATGTACATAACAAATTTATACTTTAAAAAATAAGAAAATTATCAATTTGCAAACTAATGGAAACAGGTAATAATCATCGACCGATGTGCTAAACCATTAGGTAGAAGTTTTCTGGTAAACTTTACGATGGGTGGATCAAGCTAACAACTCCTCAGCTGAACACTCATAACATCACTATAAATGGAACAAAGCAGATATTATGTCCCTCTTGATGGGTATGAAGAACTAAGATTATTTCATCACCACTTATGAAGCATTTTGCTAATATATACATTCACGCATACATACATATTTAACTCTAACTACCAGTGTACGGAAGATATTGGTGACAGAGGAACAAGTTAAGCAAGTGTGCACAGCCAAATCCAGAATGTGAGAAATTTTACAAAGCAAATCATACAGTCTCTTTAACAAATAAATTCATCAAAAAGAGAGGGGAAACTATAATAAAGTAAAAGAGCCTTGTGAATCATATACTGTATCTTACAAACTGGGACACTTCTGAGAGTAAAAGGAAGTTCTATCAATAACTACACTAGACAATAGGCATGAACTGGGACCTACTCAAAACCCTCAATCAAATGTAAGATATGGACTTTCTTTTTGTCAATATTTTTTTACTTTATATATATGTATATCTAATATGTATATGTGTACATTGGGAACAGTATCCAATTAGGGAATTTGAACATGGTCTGAATGTTAAATGATATTAAAGAATCACTCAATTTTGAGATGAATGATAATGACACTGTGACTAGGTTTTGTTTATTAAAAAAAAAAAGTCCTTGGGCATATACCCTGAGAAAACCATGATTCAAAAAGACACACGCACTCCAATGTTCATTGCAGCACTATTTACAATAGCCAGGTCATGGAAGCAACCTAAACGCCCATCGACAGAGAAATGGATGGAGAAGATGTGGTACATATATACAATGGACTAGCCATAAGAAGGAACAAAATTGTGCCATTTGCAGCAACATGGATGGACCTAGAGACTGTCATACAGAGTGAAGTAAGTCAGGAAGAGAAAAACAAATATCGTGTATTAATGCGTATATGTGGAATCTAGGAGAATGGTACAGATGAACCTGTTTGCAAGGCAGAAATAGAGACACTGACATAGAGGGAAAAAACATATGGACACCAAGGCGGGGAAAGAAAGGGTGGGATGAATTGCGAGACTGGGATTGACTTGTATACGCTAATATGTATAAAACAGATAAATAATGAGAACCTACTGTACAGCACAGGGAACTCTACTCAGTGCTCTGTGGTGACCTAAACGGGAAGTAAATCCAAAAAAGAGGGGATATATGTATACATATAGCTGATTCACTTTGCTGTACAGTAGAAACTAATATTGTTTTACAACATTGTAAAACAACAAAGTCCTTATCTGTTAGTGATACACACTGAAGTGAACATAGCTTAGATGATATGGCCTCCGTTTTGCTTTAAAACACTGGTGGGGATGGGGTTAGGAAGTGGGGGGGGGGCACAGAATATATGGAATAGTATAGGCAAAATGTTGATAAATATACTGCACTCCCCCATTTACGTATATTGGAAAATTTTTATAATACAAAGTTTCTTTAAAAGTTTAATATCACCCAGCATGGCAGAGACATTTCTGGCTTTGACTTCCTTATAATGACAGATACACTCCCACAACTCTTACTTGCCAAAAAATTATTGGTTAGGCTTAGTCATAAAATAAAAATCTCAAAGGGAAATCTTTAAAGGAGAAACAGCTGGCTGGGCTCAAAGGAAATGTAAAAATCCGTTTTGATTTTCCCACTGGAAGATGCTCTCGGAGTTCTTTTCTGGACTCACAGTGGGTGGTTATGGTGCATGTGGGCACTGGGATTTATAAGAAGCCTGTGATGAGGGTCCCACAGCTTTCAATATTAAAATGAGTCAGCAGCCCCAATTTGAGATTACCCTCCATTCTTCACAAAAAAAATCATAATTTTAACTTTTTCCAGAAATAAAACTTATTTTATAGGGTAGAAGAAACTTCAAAAGCTATATCCGAGTGAAGTCTCTATTGCCATTGGTTAAGTGTCTATTTGAATCATGTGCCTCAAGTATATTTTTTGTTTCTGGAAACTTGCTCTAAGTATAGGTAGCTCAAAGCTGGAACGTCATCTAAATAACTACTCATCTTTATCTTGAAATTATAGACGAAGTTAAGCAAAAGTATACAGATTGGCCTTTAAAATGTCAATATTTGAAGCACATCTTTTAATAGTTTTGTTCTTGTCCCTATTAATTTTTCTTAGACCCTGGCCCAATCATCATTCATGGTTTTCAAATGCAAAATAACATAATTTAGGAAAGTTCTTAACATAGAATCTGACATATAGAAAGAAATTCTATTTCAGACAATGGCATTTATAAGAATCAAAGAAAAGCCTTCAGGGGAAAAATAACAAAGATGTATAATATTAATAAAAATTAAATCAATTACAAAGAATGTGAAATATAGTTTGCAAGAAACTTCAAGAAATTTAAATAAAACAAATGTCATTTTCACAAGAAGTTCTTTGGTGGTTTAGAAGTTCCAGCTACCAAGTCTAAGAGGAAGTCTGCTCTACAAAAACAAGGCAGTGTCGCTGAATTCCTGAGAAAATTGCTATCACCAACATCAGCTCAAGATGCCTTAACTTTCATTTTCTTTCTGATTAAAGACACCTACATACATTTTTTTCAAGGAGAAACAAGGAATGTTAGGGTAAATGGAATATTACTTTATACCTAAAGCAGTCAATCACAAGTTTGAGTCATGTCTTATGAATCAGCCACTTCTACCTGTCCAACCTATCATTTGTAAAAGTGGGTTGATGGCCTTGAGGTACACACCATGACATTTTGGGATCATAACTATCATAGAAAGCCAAGCCACACTTTCATACGTGAAAAGTAACTTTCCTACACAGATTGTTTATAGTTGATTTGCAACCCTCCCTATCCACCCCCAATGACCCAGAGGGAGAACCTATGTTAATATACAGTAAAACCATACCAGTTAGAGTAATAATCAGCAAAAGGACAAATTTGGTTAGCAATGGATTGTTGCAGTGAGCAGCACAATATTTCCATAAGCTCAGTAAACTCTTTTGTAGTTTGGTGGATGCATAAGAAAGGTGACTAAAGGAAGAAGTGCAGGGACTTCCCCGGTGGTCCAGTGGTAAAGAATCCGCCTTCCCATGTAGGGGATGCGGGTTCGATCTCTGCTCAGGGAACTAAGATCCCACGTGCCGCGGCGTGACTGAGCCCGCGCATTGCAACTAGAGAAGCCCGCGCGCCCTGACTACTGAGCTTGCGTGCCTCAGCAGGAGGCCCTGCGTGCCGGGAACTCCAGCCCACGTGGCCTGGAGCCCAAGCACCACAACTAGAGAAGAGAAAACCTGCACGCCACAACTACAGGGAAGCCCGCGCCACAACGAAAGATCCCGCATGCCTCAACTAAGACCCGACGCAGCCAAAAAAATTTTAAAAAACTAAGAAAAAAGTGTAATATTAAAATTATTTTAGTACCGACTGTGAGTAAAATAGCTACATAGGATTTCAGTGCAGCACTGTGAATTTTCCTGTATTCTTTTAATGATATATCACAAGAATAGCATAGCAGAAGGAAAATAAAAAATTAAGCTTTCTCCAAGTGAAGATGTAAACTTCCTGCAGGTAGATAAGGTTAAAAAACAAAAAACACAAACAAAACCATACCAGCACTTGGATGCATTCAATATATTTAACTGCATACCTTGCTCTCCTATTCCAAATTTTCATATTTCTAGAAAATAATGCCCATCCATAGCCACTAATTTCTTGATTATTTAGTAGCAGTAAAAGTGGAAGTGATTTTGATTATTATTATGGAAATAATGGACTAGATTGCAATGAAGTCAAAATCAGTTTGTTTCTACAGAACTTCTATAAGTAAGCCTTGTATTTTTATGTTTGTTACATATAAAGTCCTTGACCTGGGAATCCTAAAGTTTCTCACCAAACTGTCTCAGATACTGCTACACAGAAGTGGTGTCAATACTTACTAGTGTGGTGGCTAGGCACACTAAACAGTTGTCACTTGCAGTAAGCGGACACATAAATATTTTCAGGTTTATGGTATGGTTGAGTTTGTGGGTACAGACACTCAGATTTCCAGCAAGCTGCTTCTAACTCATAGCTACACTGTCCGAAGGTACAAAATATTAGTAAATGAAATTGCTTCGAAGTATCCATGTTAGCATTAGCAAATGCAAGTACCTACTGAATGGCTGTGAAGCAGGCATTTTGATCCCTGTTTTGTAAATGTGAAAACGCAGTTTCAACTCTCTGCCCTCAAACCAACAATTAAGCTTTCCTAGCGGTGGAAAGAGAAGAGAGGCCTGGGATGCACTTACTCTTCATTCAGGGCACACCGACGATTGGTGAGCGTGCCGTATTTCCTCAGGGTCTCGGTGAGCTCGGAGTACAGTTTGTCAGCCAGAGAGAGTGGGATTCCTTCCCACACCAGGATGAGAATCACAATCACCGCAGCCTCACAGGTGTGGCCAGCTCGCTCTCGCACCAAGCACAGTAGCTTCTCCTCGCTGCAGCTTCTGCGAACCACCTGTTCGGGTCACCATTCCACCCCAACACCCACCACCCCAACCAAAACAAAACAAGGGTCACTTGCAGCAGATGAGAGCATTGACTGACGTCTGTATATTTTCTCAAGTCTGGGTCACAATTAGGGCGACATATACCAGCACCTGCAACTTGCCTTTTGCTGCCCATCTATAACGTCGGGGCTTACCCTGGGGTCAGAACTGGGAGAGATGCAAAAGCACTCGGGGTGTAGCAGACTCGACCCAGTACAGTGGGGACAATGCTCCCTGCACTAAAGCCAGAGCTAGATGGAAGACAAGCAAGCCTTTAAAGTTCAAGGTCTTCAAAAATGACAAAGATTAACTGCAGGTACTTAAAGGATGAAGGACCTCTTCCTCACATGCCGGGAAGAATTACACTTCTAGCAGGCACTTGAACAGACCTCCTCCTCACTATTAAATTTTTTCAATTAAATACAGTTTGTACATGATTTTATACTAATCTGCCTTTTTCTTAAGAGATGACACGTGATAAATATAAGCAATATTCCTTTCAACTGGCATAAATGATTCTCTGATCTGATAACCCAATTCCCAGGGTTAGACGAATGAATCAAAATGCCCAAGACTGAAGACCAAAGGCCTTGTCAAGTCACACTTACCCATTTGGCAATAGGACATCCCTGAGAACTTTTGCCTTCTTTACCAGTATAGATGACTCTTTCAATCCTAATAGCTTTACCCTTCTGTCCAAACCTTAAAGAAATCCACAGAAACACACACACACATAAAATTAGCAAATGAATCTAAGAGGCAACCAATATATTGAACATTTGAGCATAATTTTACTCTATGGCCACATCCTGAGAAATGAATAGTTTATTTTTAAAAAACAGAACTAAGCCAAGCAAACTGGATAGTAGACTTTAAGCCTTGTATTTCTTCAGTATCAAAATATACTGATAATTGTAATGAACTATTTTGAAATTATATGATGGGTAAAAATAATGGGAAAGCTTATTTTTATACATAATTTCACAAAGCACAAAACTTTTTAAAGTTTGTTAAATTCAGTCTTCTAAAATAACGTACTATTTGTCCTTTACTAAATTTAGTTATTTTAAAACTTGGGGACTCATTTTAGTTAGGACTGTTTCTCTAAGAATCTCTCATTTTTTTTAAAAGGCTGGCAAATAACCAGTATCCAGCAATTTTGAAAATATAGGATAATTCTAGAAATAGATTATATTTTCCCTTATAACCAAAGCACTACTTACTCCTTGCTAATACAAGAGGGCACTTAGGGAAATTCACTATTTCTGCCAAGCTACTAGACAATTATTTAGCGAATTTCTATGTGCTCATTTAGAAATGAATAATTTGAATTTTGGGCAACAATGATATGGAATATGTCCTTGCTGCCCAGAATGTCTCCTAATGTATTTTAATGATAAAAATGCCTACCTCTTAAAGAAAAGGCACCCTAGCGTAATAACAGCTCAGAGCTGTGGATACCTATATGAAAGTCTCTCTCTGCATTGATTATCTTGCTCATAACAGTCTTCAAGTCTGCAAGATGACATGCAGGAGTAACTGTGTAGATTCAGGTAAGTACTTGCATACCTATGACTGACAGGTAAAAAAAAAAAAAAATGCAGCTATAAATAGAATCTGTCTCTATTTCTATTCAGTACATCACTCTTGCCCTCTGCTCATACTAATGGACAACTTCCTTGGAGATAACTACTCATTTATAACTCTAGGTGAATTCGACTCAATGGGTCCTTTCTTATACCACCTTTCCCCCCTTTTCCTTTTTTATCATCGAGTGGGAAAACCAGAGTGGGCGCTCTCTTTGCAGCCTGTGCCAGCACCCTTGTGCCTAGCAGGCTGGCTGGCTGGTTCTTGTTCATGCCTGGGTTTTCTGGCATCCATCTCAAAGTGGGCAGCCTATGCCAGCTTGCAGGCTATTAGTCCTGTCAAATATTGTGACTCTCTGGTGAATAGCACAGTGTGTAGTGTTGGCAACCCTGGAATAGCTAAGCCTACTAATAATTACTCAATTTACAATTGTTTACTGCTTTGTATGTGAAAGCTGGAAAAATTCTGACATATACAAAAGGATAAACGTTAATCTGCCCTGTGCCTTTGCGTTAATTACCTTTCTTCCATGATTTCTCTAATAGCTGCCACATTAGGACCTGCTCCTAGATGGGTATAAAAAGGACCTTCATCTTTTTCAATAATTTGCTCTGTTGAGATAATAGAAGATTATTATTTTAGACCTCAATTATACTAAATATAAAGGCTACATCCACAAAGCTTATCCCCCACCTGTACATTAAGGGTCCTAAATGTGACTTTAAACATTTTTTTTCTTTAAAATGAGTAAACTGACGGACTAATCTATTAGAAAATGTGCCAAATAATTAAGTATATGTCCATTCTGCCTGTTGGATAAAAATATATTAAATTGCATTTCAGATATGGGATAAGGAATTATTTTAAATCAAGTAAGTGGAATTAGAATATATTATATGTAATATCAACTACAGTCCAATCTTTTAAACTGAAGAAAAAAAAATTACAGCTTACTAGAAGCCTGCCTGTTATTTGGATGTTAAAAGATTAAAAATAAAATTTCCTGTCCTATCTCACCCCCAGGATTTTGTTCAGTTTATTGTCAAGATACCTTTTTCTCCTCTCGTTTCCCCACAATATTCGATTACTCTGTTTTGAAAATAAGAACATTCAATCCAGACCCATGTTGTATGTACTACTTTAGAACAACTTATGATGAGAGAAAATATTGAAGAGAGGGTCAGATAAAAGGAAGAGGCTCTTGTACACTATCAAAGATGAGAAGTGGGGAAAAAAAGGTTTGTATGATAGGAGAAGGGTGTGAAGATGAGTATAACTTACCCAATGTTGTCTATGACATGTGTGGCACATTAGGCCAGTGAGGCAATAATATTACCCCCACACAAAGGGGCAGTACGGATCTTCCCTCCATCCTTCTATAAAATGTGGAGTGTACCATTTTAAGAGGAATAACATAAAGTGGGTGGACCATTAGCCACATTAGTTGAACGCTGGTTTTTACAAATGTCTTCTACTGTATCCAAGCTGAGTAGCTATAATTAAGATCTTTATATATATATATATATATAAAATTGCATCAATCAGCAAAAAGTTTCCCTATTCCAACAGACCTATCATGCATCTTGAATTTTAACAAAAAGATGCTTGTTTAAAAAAAAGAAAGGGAAATAGCATATTTTCTATCAAAAAGATGAAACTTTTAAAGAGAAAATATCAAATATAAATCACACAATGTTTCAAATGCATACACGGAGAAAGGGCAACTTTATGAATATTCAGGACTTTGGCATTAAAATTTCCCCTAAGTCACCAAGACAGAAGATGATAATGTCCCCTTATCTATTATAAAAGTTAATCTTGTAAAACTACTAATACATTCAATCTTGAATTAAAAAATATTAAAAGCTCCTACATTAGTTTGCATAGGGCAGTTATTTTCTCATTTTAACAAGGTGTTTTTACTGCCTGGCTATCTCTCCAGGAGATATACAAAGAGTTAACTAGATTGATTAGGCTAAAACAGATACCTTTATATTTTAAACGGTTTGAAGGGAGGGACAAATGAGCATGCACAATTTTTTAATTTTTTTGAAAAACTGAATGTAAGTGAAGTTCTCTCTTGCACAGCACAAGCATCTGTAATTTAAAGACAAGAAATGTAAGCTTCAGGTTTTTATGAGCCTTCACAAATTGCTGCCAGACTCAAAGTTTTTAAAAAGAAAGAAAAATCCCATATCTGAAGATAAATTTGCTAATTCTGGATAAACACCATGTGTCTCAGTACATTTCTGGCACTTACCTACACATCTGCATGATGGGAAATCATACTGAGTCTTGACAGGTGTATCCAATAAATTTTTTATAGGAGTATCTAGTAATTTGGAAGGTGACTCTAAAAAATTATTGAGAACAGAACCAGCTGTTCTTTTGGTTGGTGTCTTTTCTGAGGAAGGCATTGCTTGCTGCTCTAAAGCTGGGGTGTGGCTATCAAGTTCTGCAGCAGTGGTTTGTCTAGTTAAAACTGTGACTGGCCCTGACATTTCAACTTTTACTTGCTTCTGTGATTTTAGAGTAAGAGCCTTATGGTCAAATAATGATTTGACCTGAAATTGCTTCAGATGCTGCTCCATGGTCTCAAGGATGCTCCGCTGCTGCATGTTATCACAGCTCGGAGGTGGAATCTCCTGCTTGGGTATCTTTTTCCACATTTTGTTTTCTGGCTGTGCTGACATGAGGCGCATACAGGCGTGGGGCTTGGATCCCGGTTCGACTTTAATTGGCCTTTGCATCTGACTATGGCAAGACTCGGCTTGGAGCTGTTGTGTTTGCTGCTGTTCTTGCTTCTGCAAAAGGTGCCACCTTAGAGCAGCATGCTTTTGGATGTCCTTCTGGGGCAGGGTCTGAATGTGACTTCCTGCCTGATTGGGCAAAGGGAACGCATTTGCTTGGTTTTGCATCAGGTACCTTTGCTGAGCGAGCTGTGCAGCTTGTTGACTAGACACATCTTGGTTTCTATTTTTATATCCCTGTAGAACTGAAGCTTGTTGAGGCTTCTGTTCTAGTTCTTGAAAGCACCTGTGAAGAACATCTTGCTTTGGGGTCACATTATTTGGAAAATATTGCATGTGATGTGAGTTTGGGATCTTGTTTCCTGCAAAGAGTTCAGAATTTACAGTCTGTTCTTTATTTTCTGGAACTACGTGTATATTGTTTGAACAAGAAATCTGCACTTTGCTTGCATTTGACTTCAAGATCTGACCATAGGGGGAATTTATACTATTCATATTCTGTACTTGCTCCAGTCCCACTTGGGGATTATGAGTCTGGAACTCACTTGATTTTGAATGTTGATCTTCACCACGAAAGCATTTTTCTCCTTTAATCTGGCTAAAGAATGATCCTTCTCTTTGCTGATCACTGTTGCCTTGGGGATGAGAAAAGGTCTGGGGCATCTGTTCCTTATTCGTCATCTGTAGTTTTTGCTGCTGTTGCTGGTTTTGAGAGAGATGTGAAGTCTGGGATGGTTGTGTTTGTGCTGCCTGCTTATGAGGCTTATGTTGTGAAAGGCGTGAGTTTGAGAATGGGTCAGTCTCGGAAGCCTGTTGATTCAAGTGCCGTTTCAATGTTGGCGGCATGAGTTTCTCAGTTTGGGGATCTGGTCTTTGTTGGAAATGACACCTCAGGGCACAGACTGACTGTCTGTGAGCTTCGGGTGAAGGGTCCGTTTTGGAGAAGTGCACCTGGAGTGAGGGTTTTTGGAACTGGAGATGCTGGTCCACTGTACCTTGAGACTGCCCTTGATTCATCTCAGCTTGGTACCTTGGTGGTCTCTGCTCCGGTTGCATTATTTTCTGGGTGTAAGCTTGCCCTGGGAGCCCCCCAGGCACGTTGGAATTTCCAGTGTATTGTTTGGAGGTCATTTGATGGGAGGCGTTGGACTGATACTGAAGAATTGACCGCAGGGTTGCCTCATTACATTTCAGATGGGATTCTGCTTGATGACAGTGAGGGGCCTTCAATTCAATCCATCCTGGTTTCAGATAGGGCTGTGTTGGGAGCACAGGGTCTCGTGTCTGTTCCTTGTCTTGACTCTTGAAGATCTCTTGCTCTTTGTGTCCCATCAACTGCTGGCAGTGGTCCTGTGCATCTCCACTGCTACCAAGAATTGGTGGGTTATGTTTGAGACGTTCTGATAGTTGTCTTGTTTTCTCAGAACACAATGGAACCATCATTGTCCCTGGAGTCCGTATGTCATTCTTGTTAACACAGTAATTCTGAGGCCTTTCTGGAAGCATCGGAGAGGGGTTGGATACTTGTGTAGAGGGAGTTGGACTCTGGGATGGTGGTGCCTCGTGGTGACCCTCTATTTTCACTTCCCTTAAAAGAGTTGTGTTACTTTGGTTGGGGTAGTGATGGTGTTCTTCCAAAACTCCATCATTCAGAGTGCTTTTTCCTTCAGAAGGAAGCTGAGGAACCTGCGGAAGAGGCGGAGGGGGAGAAAGAAGCAATTGTGATGGTGGTGGTGTGGTAGTGGCAGAAAAGGAATCCTTAGTGAACACTGAGCTTTGCTTGAAGTAAGCACCATTCATTTCATTTTGCTTTAAATACCGTTCAGAGCTGCCACCAGGAGCCTGCAAATTGCTGCTGGAACCTGAACAGAATTCTTCACCAGATACTAGCTTTGTGGTTCCTTGGATGTTACTGTTTTCTGCCGGAGACGGGCACATCTCAAAAACTGACTTTCGTTGCTCTGGTTTCGGAAAGGGACAGGCCCCTGGCACTGCAGCTGGTATACTGGCACTATCAGCGCCACAGGCCTCAGTCACCACTGCAGCTGGCTCTGGAGGCAGCTCAGAGTTCGAGGTCTGTGGGAAATTGATCTGCCCTGAGGTATGCGATGGGTGAGTGATCTCACAGGACAACTCATTAGTAGCCTGACTGTTAATGGCATGTATGTGAGATGTGGTTTTCTGCACCGCAATGGAAACACAATCTGGATAATATTGAGACAGCGTCTTTTCCAGGAGTTCACCATGTGTGTTTTCCATGGAAGAGGCAGAAACTGTAGCACCATTAGGCATTAGCACTGCCTTATTTTTAAGAAGTAATACAATGTTCTTGTCATGGTAGTTAGCATTTTTCCCCTCCTGTTGGTTCAGAATCTGAAGCTCTGGATTTTCAGATCCACTGCAGTTATGTGATGAAAAAACAGTGAAATCTTTAACTTCATTTCCTTGGGCTGCAGAGCTAACAGATTCTCTCTTATCACTCATATCGGAGACATTGGGTTGACTGCTGCCTTTGCCTGGATTTCTTTCTTGGCTTTCCCCGAAGTTCTTGCTTTCTCCATTGGCCTTTTGGTCTTGTTTCAGTTTCTTGTTCTGATGGAGCCCAGAGAGAGAAGGTTCACTAACTGTGCGCTTTATCCCTCCATTTTGCAAACATCTGGAATACCCTCTACTTTCTTGTATGAAGTCTGGACTCACGCGGCTATTCTGACTTCCTTTCATGTGGGGTATTCCATAATGACTCTTGCAAGGCTGCCACTTGGTGTCTCCATTTACTTCTGGATAAGGTCTCTTGGTTAATGGGCTTCCATTCTGGAGCTTTATAGCCAGAGGTTCTGTCTGGCAAATGGGAGAAGAAGATGGTATCAGGAATGGACTCAGTCTGTTGCCCTCAACATGGTTCGTTCTATCCTGTTCCATCAGGCTTGCTTCGGGGCCATCCACAAGGCTGCCCTCTGAATGAATTCTAAAGCGTATGGAAACAAAAATTAAAGTACATTAATATATATCTAACACTAACAGTACACCTTAGAGAAGAACTGGGGCATTAATGATACTGGAATTCCTAGACATAGCAAACCGCGATACTCATTTTCATGTCTTGGAGTGACAGCCAAGAGCTACTCAGGAAATGATTATTCTTGTCTTACCAGCAACTCTGAAATATTTATGGTCACAGTAAACAAAGATCAAAATCAACAGCTAATGTGGGAAGTTCATACTGTATTAGTAAATAGTATCAACTTCCTTCCCAAATAATCTTTTTTTGTCAAAATGCTAAAAACAATAGAGAAAGACGACCTCCTTTCTTTCTTCTCTAGCACCTTACATATCCAATCATTTGCTAAGTTCTATCAATTCCATTTCCTATGTATTCGTTGAATCATCTTCACTGCCACTAGGCAGCCAGATCTACATTATCTTGCTTCATTATCTACTGTAATAGCTTTTTATAGATTTCTCCTGAGCCCAACCTGTCCTCTCCCCAGTCCTTCAAGGATCCTTCACACTGTTATCAAAGGGAATGTTCTAAAAGGCAAATCTGATGTCA